>NW_011887774.1:524427-528448 GCF_000806365.1 Fopius arisanus | reverse complement strand
TACTTGGGTTGAAATCTGGGTGAGGCATGGCGTCCTTTGCCTGACAAGCCAATAGTCTGGTAAATAATTAATGAGCGCGCTTTGGCTGAGTACCGGAAAGCCCTTAATGGGAAACCCATCCTCGGGCCGCCGCTTGGCCGTGTGACGGATACGCGAAAATTGGGGGAGCATCTCTGGTCCAAGACTCAATTAGGCAAAAGCGAACGGAACATTGGCAGTCCAATCTCAGGTCGGCGCTTGGCCGAGTGACGGATACCTGAAGATTAGGAGAGCATCTCACGCACAACACACTCTGTTGGTCAATGGTAAGCCAAGCATTAGCGGTCCATTGATCAGTCAACGTTTCCTTAAAAAGTGGGAGACTGCATATGAAGTCGACACCTCTGCCCCCAGCTTACGCTAATAATTGGCAAAATATGGGTGTCATGGGTTTTGCTACATGAACATATGACTGAGGCCAAAAACTGTCCTTCCATTTTCGGAACCAATAATATTATGGAATTCATACCAACCCCCTCAATATACCCATAATACCCGGTAATATTCGGGTCGCTTTGCGACGACTGGGTCTTGGGCTAGAGATGTCATCCCAGTGATCGGGTATCCGCCACTCCGCCAAGCCTCGACTTTTGCTCCTTTTCATTTTTCTGCTTGAATATATCGCACGCTTCGGATATTGCTTCGACAAAAGAAAGTCCATATTTGAGTAGGTTTTGTCCGATATTTTTTGGAACGGTCATCGAATACATGCAAACGCAACGACGAATGAGGTCAACTGGAGTTCTCCCCTTTTCACACTTATGACCTGATTTACCATTAAGAGAAGAGCAGTTATCAACGATTACAGGTCCAACAGAGCGTGAGCTAGTTCGTCATTCATTCAGTTTGTCCATGACGTGATAGAATTTTGTCTAGTCTATTTTCTCCGTTTCTTTCATCTGCAATAAATGAATTAAATAATAGAGAGTTTACTAGAATATGCACAAAATTCATATATATGAAGATTAAGGTGCCCCTCATGAATGTCCTCGGCAAATTTTGACGTGTTCACCTCTCATAGCAATCCTAAATAACCCTTATTAAAAAAATCGGTGTCACTCGGAGTCAGCCGATACGTTCAGCTCTCTTTCATGTCACATTCGCACTTTTTGTTACATTGTTTTTAGAATTTCGTAATATTACAATTTTATACTACGAGAAAGTGATAGAAAGACAAAAAAATAACACAGCAATGAATAAATACGATAATCAAGTACGACCTATTTCATAAATTGATGTTTTCACCAGGAAATAACAATCGAAAATAGTAAGAGAAAGAAATTGTAAAAATCAGTATAATCAATTCAACGATAAGATAAGTTGTAGAAAAAATTGTGGGAAAGAAACTCACAAATGTTTTGGAAAAAATTCGAATAAAGGAACAACTGAAGAGGATACCAACTGAAGAGGAAGAGGATAGGACAGCCGTTCAGTATGATAATTGAAGGAAAATTGAATTGAAGGAAAAATTAAAAAAAAAAACAAAATGACGCGAAAAATACTAATATAATGAAAGATCGCATTTGTGAATTGAAATTGAAATTCGCGAATGCTCGCAAGGCAAAGAACGAATAAGACGTTTAGAAAACGTTTGAAGCAAACGACAACAAAGGACGAAAGAAAAATTGAATGCGAATCTAACTGGTTACTAAATTTTAATGTCGATTGAATTATAAATTGAACAAGTTTGTATGGGAATATGATTAAATCTTAAGGGATTGTTCCTGTCCATCTTAAATACAAAACAGGGGCAGATTTTTCTATTTGAAATGCATTGAAATTTCGACGTTTCCACAATTTTTGTTCCTGAGCTATTCAATGACTAAAAATATGACATTTGCAGAAATTCAGGGTGTTTCTAAACCACTAGTTCATTCACGACAAAATGTCATTCAACCTGGTTTGTAGGAAATCTTCTCGGCTACGAAAAAGGTTTATTTGTCGAGGAACCAGACTTTGGGTGGATTGGGAGTTTAGTTTTTGAAAGTCTTGATTGAATATAAACGCCAATTTACTCGCGAAATCCAACCACGCCCTGTCAATTTTACACAACACCTTGTTAATCATACTGAATTGAATTCATTTTCCATTAGTCTGGCCCTACTGAGTCACTGATTGATTTGTTAATAAATAACGTAATTTTCTCCTACCGAAATTTCTATCGCCGAATTAATAGACCCTGATGGACTGAACGTCCACCAGACTACACGTTGGTCAATTGCTTATGTTCTATAGATTAAATACGCAATTGAATTCTATTCTAAATATACTCTATGACTGTTCGTTTGATACTAATTCGCCTTGATTTGCGGTGGCTCTACCAAACCTGAGCGTTGGTGTGAAAAATGCCGATGATTTTCATAATTGGTCCAGTTGATCGACCTTGGTACTGAAAAATTGTGTGATGTTTCAAACAAGGTTCGTTGACATTTGACTGTAGAATCATTCATTGATGAGATCAATGCCTGTGACTGTCCTGATTTTATTTCCAATTGAATTCCTATAAGTTTATTGTCAATTCTGTCCAGTTTAATCACTGCCGCTTTACCCTGCGGCTACAATGCATATTCTCAGATGTTGAACAAATTAAAGCTTAAATGAAATTGATAGATGGTATTTTCGGTGCGCCAGGTCCTTCCTCTGACAATGTCTACCCCCTGGGAGCCTATGATAAATTCATTACAAGAGAAATTCTCCCTTTCTAAGAACAATTATACTTCGATAATAGCCAGCATACCCTTATCCCTACCACTGATGCTTATATTCTGTCTATCGACCTAACCGTCAATTTAGGTGGCTCGGCTCAGAAGGACAGCAACCCTAACTCGTACATCGGGAAAGCACTCATCAAATCCTATTCTCACCGCAAAATTTACACTGATGGAAGTAAAAACATTCAAGTAAAAACTCCAGAGTTGAAACTCACCTATCTACTAGACTACATAGTTACACTTCCAGCTATATGGTCGAACATACTGTTCATTGTAATCGAGTTAATCAGCGAAAAGCCTTAACTTTCCGAAATTAACTATATAAACTCAAAGCCGTGTATTACAAAAATAGCGTCTAGGCCATCCGATGACTTCTTTAACAACTTTGGTTCTCGTCTCACGCAATATTATAATGTAAACAATATTATAATTTCCAAGCGGTTTTAAATTTTATTTTCTGATTATTTATTTATCCATTAGATTGTCAATTTAATTCTCCATTAGCTCATTGTGGCAATTAAGGACAGAAAAAATGCGTGTCTCAAGCTTGATATCAACTTCTCTCTGCTTCTCCGGAGAATTAAAGTAAAATGATTCCGAAGTGGATCTATTGAAAATATTCCCTATAATACATTGTGTCCCGGGCCAATTAAATGGTGCTACCATGCGTATGGGAGGAACTAACCGGCCATTCTCAACACGGTCACGGTTCTACGGAGAGCTCACCCATCAGCTCCTCTACCAACACAACTCCAGCAAAATCATATGTACACTGACACAAAGGGGTGGCGTGAAGGGGTCAGCACACTGGATATCCTCAATCGCGAGCTATCTCTGATTGAGAACCATCTGGACCTGGCCTAACCCCGGCAATTACTGGTTACTGGTAGGCGTCCTTCCGTCTATAACTGCATGCTACCCCACCCAATTCACTCCGACTCTGTTACATTATGTGCAGGTGGATGGCAAAAGGCCGGAGGAAGAAGGAATGCTCACTTGTAGTATCGACAACGAAACGGAGTTGATATCTTGGCGTTAACAGCTACTATTATAATCGTAGGATTACCAGGAGTATATCAACCGCATACTTGATTGGATTTTCGGCTACTCATCCCTTGTTCAGAAAATAACTCGACCAATTGTCTTCGCTTTATAGGTATCTCGATACAGAACGGAGCTTCAAAGATATGGAGATTGCTCTGATGATATGCTTGCAATTATGTTAAATGCTGAAGATAGTGGTTTATTGGATACGACCTTTTCAAATTGTT
>NW_011887774.1:515311-523607 GCF_000806365.1 Fopius arisanus | reverse complement strand
GGAGGGAACAAATCGTAAAAACCTGAGAGGGTATACGAAAGGAAAAAATTGATTTATTTTCTAAGACAATTACACACTCATTGTAGGATTTGGTTTATGTCACCTAAGGAAGTGTATTAATCCTTTTCAAACCGCAAAGTATTCATAGTGAAATACATATTCATTGCAATTAACTGTAAATATTATTGATTCAATGAAGTATAATTTCTTATGCGGTTGCAGAAACAGCATTTATGGAACATGTCATTGAGTTCAAATATCTTATTTGTTCAAAATCATCAGCTACCGCCATTCTATTTGTTGACAGTACATGATCAATTTATGGGGATATCTGGTGACGAATTATTCCAGAAAATGCAAATTATATAAATCAAGTATATACAATAATGTAATGTGTTGAGCACAACCCGTAAACATATATTTTTTTATTAGCATAATCACATAGATATAGATTGACATGCGTGATTGTTTTCGTTGTAATCGGAGATGCTTGATATCGCGGGACTGTTAATTGAATATTTGAAGAAAAATTCATTTTAGAATGAATTCAGTGAGAATGAATCATTCTAAATTTACGAATAAAAAATACGGATACTACTAATTGATAAATTTATATCACAATTATAATAGATTGTTTTTCTGTAATTTACTTGAAACAATGCTTTTTCATCTATTCGTTCAATTTTTTTTAATTTATAAAACTATTTCAAGTTTTTAAAGTCAAATTCTCACATAGTGCCCTTATAAGAGGGCGAATCACGTACTAGTGTGCAAAAACGCATTCTAGGCAGACCGAAATTCGTATCAGAGATTTAAGCTTGATTCATGAGTTTCCATGGGGTTTGTGGGTGGTTCAAGGAGTTAAAGAATGATTCTCTCCACTCTCCTTTCTCCATTTTAATTACTTTAACGCTCCAGTTAGCAGTTCAATTCAATAACGTCTGTCGCTTGAAATATCGACGACAATATCATCCTTTATATATCTTCTATTCCCTCCTTTCGCTATAGTTTTTCTTCTCGCTATTCATCTGCTGCTGTCGTCTCGAAGCAATCTTTTTTCTCTATTTCTCTTCCCACTGGTTTTTTCTTGAGGAATCCACCCCGGCGTACCTCATAGCTGCGGGAAGATCGTCGATGTGGAGCCACTCCATTTCGTTCACCAGCATTAAGCCATCGAAAGGCAGTAACCGACTTGAATTTATCACCCAATGAGTATTTCCAACTGCAGTCCTTTTTTCAATGTATACTTCGAAATACCACATACTGTTAAAAATAACCCATCGAAATAGTTTACCAAAGCATGAAATAATCTGAAAATTTCTTATTGAACCGGATCTGTTTTCTTAAGCTAGACGATATTCCAATGCGTTTATATATTATTACACTTAAATAGTCTTACAATGGATATACCATGAGGTTTTAAAGTAATGATTTAATAGATTCACGCCATTCGGCCCCATGGGGTTACAGCCCGTGAACCTAATCTACATGGCACTCAATCGAGCGTTGTTTTCTTCCTTTTTGAGGTTAACGGATTATATTATCCACCTACCTACAGTGTTCTTTGCTTTATCCCGGGCCATGGCATGGACGTATGGCGGTGTTGTCAATCTTGACCATAATACATGTCATTTTTTTCTTATTACTCCTTTTACATTGCTTCAAGTCATGATGACTATGTGGCGATTGATAAAGACCTTAAAAATGGTTAGATCTCATCATTCTACCTGGCCAGAACTCGAATCTGGAACCTACCCGCTGTGAGGCAACGGCTTTACTCATTGCGCCAGGCCACCGGGATATCGTTATACTTTAAAGCTACGAAAATACAAAGAGACGAATGATTTAGACATTCTTAAATGGATTCCTCAGGTTGCAGTACTACAACTCGGCACATTACCCCAACACCAACTGCTACTGACTGAAATACGGTGGGTGGTATTACTACCACAGAAGGTTGATATTCAATATATGTGGGATCTATTTCAGATTTTTTTCTATAAAGTTGCCTTCAACTCCGTGCAATTATCAATTAATAATAATAAATGATAATTTTATTTTCAGCCAAAATTGCAGACGAGGCTCGGCTGCAGGGAGTACCTGAGTTCAAGGATAACGAAATTCAAAAAAACCTGAGTGCAGCTGTGAATAATCTAAGATCATCAAAAAAAAATGGGGAGCAAGGAGATAAATAAATAACAAGCTCCTGAAAGTTCATGATTCTGAGTTTTATGACTTCCGCCAATCGGACACATTAAGTTTCTTCACTTTAAATCAATATTGTATGTTTGCTATAATAAAATTTCGAAAATAGATTCAATTATAGAATAAAATGCTTGATCAGAAGTGGACTAGGCTGACGTTATCAAGATCAAATCTTCGGTCTTGATCAAAACCAGGTTATTGAAATTGATCAAGACAAGATCCTGGCACAGAGTCAAGACCAAGTTCTAGAATTGGATCAAGACTAGGCCCCAGGTTTTGGCCAAGATCAGATCCTGTGAATTGATCAAGACCAAATCTTATGAATTGATCAAGGCCGGGTCCTGTGATCTTGATCAAAACCAGGTCCTGGGTTCTTTATCATGTCCGGACCCTGAGACTTGATCAAATCCATCTAATCAAGTCTTGATTTAAACTTGCATTACATGTTTGATAAAGCCTTGATCCGGTCACCTTATCCCTACTTGATCAATCTTCAAGTTTAACCTGATCCAATTTTGATTTAAACATGATCGAAATTTCTGCTCGGCTTGGGTACTATTAATTGAATGGAATTCTTTTTTGTGGAATTCCCAAATAAACTAATTGAGCCAACTGTCGGCCATAACATTGTACCAACCTTAAGCCGACTTTGGACCAACATCAACCCCGTTAATTTTCAGAAAATGAAAAACGTAATCTTCTTCATCTTCAATGTCGGTGCAAACAACACTAACACGAATCCCTTAAATGAAATTCAACAATTCTTATTTGAGTAAATTCACTTATTTTTAAATATAAAATATACTTAATTCAAGTATATTGATTTCCGTGTAGATACATAGATTGCATGAGAATAATAACTTTCAAGATCGTGTTTCTACTGCGACACAAAAAATGGGAAAAATCTATTTGACCGAAAACAGAGCTTCCATTCGAGAGCAAAAATCATACTAAAACGATGAGAGAGCATTCCCCACATCTTGTAAAATCTAATCAAGTTCATATTCGCACCAAAATGCGAAGGAACAGTAAAAATACCGCAAAACTTGAGCCATAATTTTATCCAACTGGCGGAGGGAAAGAAGCTCTATAACTCGAGTTCATATATTGTTATTTATCTCACTCGTATTCAATTGGCGAAAGGTCTGGCTACCTCTCTCATTCACTAATATAGCGAGGAAAATGGGATGGGTTGAAGTAGTATGAAACCCATCCCGGTCACCCTTTCTCACCCAAGCAATATCGTCCGGTCAGACAACGTTGGACAATGGACAGCGGCATTGGATTCTGTACCGAGGCACATGGAGGGATGGAACAGGGGCGCCAAGTGGTAGAAGAGTCAGACAAGGGAAATACACAGAGAGAAACGCTTCGTAGGATACTCATGTGTCATTTGACTGAAATACCTCCGATGCGCCGAACTGATTTACAACCACCCTGTCGCCCCTATTCCTCTCTCCTATTGCAAAATGCCCGTCTCTGTAATGTAACCACTTTTTCTACACATGCGCTATTTCTTCTCTTTCGTTTTCGCTCTTTCTCCTATCGACGGTGAATTTTATTCTTTTTTGTCTTTTTTTGTTTTCATACAACACGACACAGCAACCCATACCCCAAGCGAATGGTTTTGTATCCCCAGGCGAACACCGAAGAATTGTGGGCATCGCGTGGCAAATTTATTTATCGTTCAACTCCGTCCCACAAGTGCCAATGAAGAAAAAATAAAGTTGGTGAAAAGGGTAAATAAACTACAGCCAGAACGATTTTCATAGTGAGAGAAAATTTTTAGGGATTTTAGTTGCCGAATCTGCAAGGAAAAGTAAATATAGGCGTAAGTGAATTTTTGTGATGACAAAAAATGCACTACTGAGGGAGTATAACAGAAGAAATAGCATTCGGTTGTTGTCGAATGTTGTATTGAAGGGAAATTGTTTGTCCTTGGAAAATTTTTTTTTGAAACCTATACAAACTCCCGTGTAGGAATTTCTGAGTCTGCAGACTTGGCTAATGTATTGGCTGGCATCTGTTTACCAACACTCGGTTTTCGGATGCTTGACCAGTACACTTGCTAGCATCGTTCGCCCATACCCGGTGGTTCAATATTCCGGCAATAGGTTGGCCCACATCGATCCAATGAGGTTCGGTTGAGCGGTGTTGGTCCAATGGTAAAGCCCCAATCTGTTGAATAAATATTCGTTGATCGATCATTGGCCATTCATGGGCCCTACGCAGCTTCTGCAATATTCGTCACTTAAAATAATTATTGAGTATAATTACATCATAACTAACATTAAACAATGAAATCCGTTGAAATTTCATCGGAATCGTCATTCATTGAGACCAGGTGAATAATGATTCAAAAATTCGGAAAAGGAGGCGTTTACTATATAAATAATAATTACTATTAATATTGAAATTCTTTTCAAAACTTTTTAACGTCAAAAGATTAATAATCAGATAGATTTCAATAACAATGAAGGTTTTTAATATTATTGGGTAAAAATAATAAGACTCGGCTGTCAATGGGCTGCCATCATCGGGCCAATCAAGGCACCGATTTATTCATTATTTTTCCGGGATCAGGGTGTTACTGTAATCACCAGAAAAATTTGAAAACCAATTTTCACAACATCTAGACAGTTCAGGTCTTTCCAAAATTCCGATCCTCTTTAAAATGATGTGTGTATGAGTATGTGCCTGTGTCGATGTAGGTATGTATAACCGAAAATTTTGGTGAACGGTATCTCCTAAAGTAATGATGTTCTCGAGGTAATTGATAACGCAATAGAAATTTGATGTAACCTAGAACACATTAGATTTAGGAATCATTTGATAGAACAGTTCTTCGATTTTTCCATTAAAAAATAAGCCATTTTTTTCGTTTTTTATAATTTTTTTTTTTAATGGCTGACATGTAATTGTAATTGACGATGGAATCGGGAGATCTTTATATGAGTTATGGAAAAATAATTTGTAAATTTTGTAATGATACTTTTTCACACAACATTTTTTCAATTATTATCTTTTGCTTTTTTAAATGAATTCATACATATGCATAACACAGAGACTGCAGTGATTTGCCTTTCTCAATTTATTTGGCAAATTTCATTAGGAGTAATAATTAAATGGGGGATTTTTATTCTTCGTGAATGATTAACAATTCGGACATTTTTCAGTTTTTCCAATATTATTTTTAATTCTCACGTATCAAATACAGCGTTCTCCACTCATATTACCATGTTTGTTGTTCATTTTTCCCCCTTTTTCCTTCTCGACTGTCGAATTTCCATGGATAAAGAGAAGAACGAAGTAACGAAGAACCTGAGTTTCATTTTACAATAGAATACACGGAATAACGGGAATCGGTTAAAAAAACACGAGATAAATGCACTAGGGAAAAGAGAAGTTATAACTGAGGATGTTGCCATGGGGATGTTGCCTCCAAGCTCTTTTGACGTGTGGCATTCGAAATGAAAGGAAAAAGAATCCGGAGAAAAAAACAAACTGAAATTCTGAATTCGATGAACGAAGTATTCCCGATGGGCTTCAGCGTCTTTCTCACGTAACTCTACCTTTAATTAATGAAAACGTGATGGTAATTTTTTCAATGTTAATTAGGGAAGAGAAAGAATGAAAATCAATACTGCTATTCCCAGGGATGAGAATTGCTGGTTTATTCAAGGAACAATAACCATGATGGATGAAATTACGTACATCTAGGTATATTGAGCAAACTCCTACCTATCCAGGGAGATTAGATAGTTGCTCAAAGGACACGTTGCTGGAGGTTAGGGGAGGGGATTGTAAACCGATCTATACATATGTACATCCGCCAGCGTATCCACAATGCTCGAGTAATTATGTACCCCAGTGTCAACACAAGGTGGAATAATCAGGATAGTACGTGTGTATCACCGGGTGTATGGATTCCGACGTAAAAATGTATCATTAATTATGACCTGGTATAAGTGTACTAATTGGCTAATTAAGAATGAATAGAATTAGTTAAGATTATAATGAATGTTTTTTATTTGGAAACGGTCGTTCTACGCCGGAAGGTATAACTAAGCGGACACCCATCCAAATACTAACCTGACTAAAACGTGGCTTAGCTTGGACAACCGCCGGAGTCACACAGCCTCTGCGGGGCTGTAACCTATAACCTATGGCTATAGTTTACTATCATCGTTTACCCGCAAAGATCTTATACACGAAAAAGAATTTCTATTAAGAATTCGTACGAGAATCGCTTTAAAAATTATCGGGCTGTGCAGCAAGCGTGGAGCACTGTGATCTAACCCTAAATATTATGTTTCGGCCCAGTAAAATTTCCTAGCTCCGTCACTCAAAAAGTAATTAACAGTCCAGTAAAATTTACTGAAAGTGCTGTGAAAAATGAATAACTGATACAAAAAAAAACCAACTGTCCATTATTAAATCCGCTGCTTCCACGAATATTCCAGCATTTTAACAGTACATTTTACAAGATTCAATGAACTTCGGACACAATTGCAGTAAATATACAGTGAAGCATCCTACGTCTACTAAAGAGGACGAGTTAATTTCCGTGGATATTTCTCTCCATATGCTTTCTGGTTTTTCATTTCAAGTTATTTTCCATAGAATTCAGTCCAACTCAATTTCATTCCTGATCCCGCTCATTTTTATTACTTGTTGGTGCATTAATTCAGTTTGGGATAAAAATACGTCGTAGTTATACATTATCGTACAGGTTGTAGTTATCTACACCTACTACCAGTATTCTCACACCAGTAGTCACATGTGACTGATTAAGTATAGGTACTCTTATTGAAGTACAGGTGGGTTCTTATGCTTTAGTCGACTTTATCCGAAAAATTTTCATGAAGAATTCATTCAGGGGTTCTAATTGAAACCTGACATCTTCCTGTCAGTAACCACTCTGTTAAAGCTCGAGTTAGATCGATCTAATATTGGACTGAGAGCAAGCCGCCTACAATTGCTCCCATTAAATTGGAATCATGTGTTTATGATCCAAAACTGAACAAGTTCAAGAACACGCTGAAGTAAATCTTGAATTGAGTCAGTCGTTGGGTATGATTCAGACCAAATTTGAATAGGTGACGCTTATCTTGGACTAGAAGCCCGTACTTACCATCAACTGTGAATATTTCAGTATTCCTGAAATTCTTTCTTCTTTCGAATTTATCCCATCATCTTTCTATGCCAATTTTCGCCGAATCAAGCTAATTTAGTGATAACAAAAAATATGAAATGGGCAATATCTGGAAAACTTGGAAAGACTGCATTGTGTATATATTCCGCACGTCCCATGTGAAATTAGAATGAATGAATATGAGAAACAGTAATGTTGCCACGACTACCATACGATGCGTCATTTTAAACTTGGGTGAAGGAAAAAGAAGACTCTATAACGATCAATCGTATAAGCACTTGATTGAGGCTTCTTTTCAGTGTACTATATTTCCATTCGAAAGCAAAAAACGCAAAAATTTGGTGGCTGACTTCATAAAAGTTCTATCGAATGAGAAAAGCCAGCGAGAGAACGCGGATGAATTTTTCCTAATCGGTATTTTGCATCGCTTCGACTATGTTGGAATATATGGCGATGATGATTAAGACTTTAATTGGCACGATCTCACCTATCCGGCCAAGAATCGAACCTGGAATCTATGCGTTGAGAGGTAACGGCCTTAACCATTACGCCAGGCTACCGGGCTATGGATTAATTTTGAAGGCTTTTCACTGATGGATTATCCCTCAGCAATGTCAGGACAATTAATTTTCAATGGAGCCTGACTTTACCATACATCGTCCAAAAAACCACCCATTAAGCATCCCCGGATGTTTAATCAGAACTCTAAAGTAGTCATGGAGATAATTGGAGCCTGGCAGAAACCGTATTTGCTACCCTCTCTCTTTGCTTTTTGACCATGAATGAGGAACCGGGATAAAAACGATGGGTTTAAAAAAAGTGAGAAAATGTATACTGACGTGAGCTCGGTGGAATTGTATCGCCCTCTCGACTCCAAAAGAATAGTAGCGAAATGGGGAGAGGGCAAGGGGTTGTGCCCAGGACAAACATGTCAGT
>NW_011887774.1:511221-514631 GCF_000806365.1 Fopius arisanus | reverse complement strand
CGACCGATCAAGTCTTGATTAAAAATTTTACTAATGATATAACTCAACAACAGAAGTTTCTAAAACGTAGGACTAGTTTTTAAAGCTAATCCCCATTTGTTGGAGGTGTCAATTCCAAATGAATTGCTTTTTCTCAAAATCTTCTGACAATCTGTATTAAATATCCGATCAAATGAAATTGAATGGTGAGACATAATGATCACTAATGAGTGTAATAGTAGAGATTTCAACGAAAAAAAAATCAATATTATTCAAATATCCTCCATGGAAGCAAGTATAAGTGCACATAAATTGTAATTACATCAAGAGGTTTATGGAAAATCACTTGAAGACCCCGACATAATAATAGTTGAAAAGGCGCCATAGAAATAAAGAGTCAATGAGTACCTGAGAAAGAGAAAAGAATAAAATAAAATAAAATTTTTCCAAAGGGGAAGACAAAAAAGATTGGATGAGAGGCCCAGCGGACAATATTAGACGTTCATTAATTTGAAGCACGTAATTACACCCACAAAAACCCTCGTATAGGCACGCGACCAGCGCGACATATGGCGAAAGGCACACGTAGCACTGGAGAGATGATGAGAAGTGCATAAATGTCGTCCCGGCGATTTGCTGTATTCGCAGGTTTGACATTTCGTGCGTCAAAAAAGTGACATGACGTGGCGACTCGTGTACGGATTATATACCGTAAAAGCTGAGAGAGAATAATCGGGTGGTAATGGTAGTGGTACTTGAACTATGGGGCTTATCAAGATCCACTGGAGTACCTTGATGGTATCCAGGTGAGGATTAACAATGTAAGTGGTACGATTGTTCAATAATTTTGCTTTAGATTTTTGAGGCAACGTGTGCACGACATGCAATTATAAATTATTTTTGATGATAGATTGTACACATGAATACACATTTGATTCAAGTCAAATTCAATTCAAGTAGCAATAATTATTCGGTCAATGTCTCCTGATTTTATGTAACAGTATTATCGTGGAAACAGAAATTTTTCGTTGACAAAAATTTTGGATTACTGCCCAAGTCGAATAAGGCTGCAGTATTGGTCGAGCCTTGGACCAAGTCTGGTAGGCCAATCGCCGGTACTGGCCGTCTATTGGCAAATTAAATGGCTGATCATTGGTCCAAGGTTTGGATGACAACACCGGGCCGATAATGGCCAACAATGATGAACATTGGGATCATTTCGGGCCTAATATAGGTTCCAATTTCGACCCACAATTGGACCAAGACTTGCTTGCCAAGTATCAATATTGGCCAATTAATAAATATTTCATACTCGATTAAATTAATTATGAATGTAACATGAAAGCCGAAGTGCTTGAATGCACCCATAACCTTATATGACGGGATGGGTTCAGTGGACCAAAAATAAAAATAATGGGCGATAGCTCGCGATTGGCAAACCGATGGTAGCCGGGTTGCCAGTTGTTATTGAAAATTATAGGAAAAGAAAATAATTGATGTATCTTATGCTGATTGTCCTATTCGCTATACCTATACATTTTTTTTTATTTAATAGAATTCTTTCCTTTTTGGAATATTTAAATTAGTATTATTTCAGATATTCAGTTGAATTTGGGAATTTATTGAGCAAACCTTGGGCTTATCTTACATCAACATTGACTTCCTTCTGAATTTTCAGACTTGGAAAAAAACAGGTAGCTGGATTGAGAAAGAATGCCCCATATGGAAAAAAACTAATCATAAAATACCGGTACGGTATCCTATGAATTTAAGACGCAGATGAATATCAAAATTTCAATTTCTTAATGCCCCTCCTTAATGTTTTGTAATTTACCAGAGGGTGAAGATGCAACGAAGGAGTTAATAACCCAGAACGTAGAGGTAGGCAGGAAGAAAACAATAAAATGTTTCATCGAAACCCGGTGGGTTGAGTAAAGTAGATGAATTTAAAGCGAAGAAAACGGGGAGAATAATACACAACTGTCATGAAATAGGGTTTGTTTTGGAGTTTAACTGCAACTCTTGCATCTCAGGGATAAATTCCTTGGGAGACGGACTCAACCCTCGTTTTAGGAGGCACTCTCTTGTGTAGCTGCGCGTCACGGTGGAGAAGATACTCTCATCGCTGTCTTCATTACTTTAATGGAGTGGAGTAGGTGTAGAAGTGGAAAGCAGGATGATACGATGGAGTTGGCAGTCGGTGTGTAGAATATGGGTGGATATCACTTTAAAGGATATTCTCAACGTATAAACCCTGATGGTTGATTATCCTGGCTTGACGACAAGTCAGAGGCAGACTCGAGTTAAAATAAAATACTGAAAATAGCAGGGTCCCCAAAGGATAGCAGACTATTCGACAAAAGTTTCCCTGTTTTTTCTTTTGTTTTTCCACTGTAAAAAACAAAAATGCCTCATTTTTTCACCATTTGCGCATTTTCAATTTACAGTACAAGTTACGGGTAAACAAAGAGAACCGATTCTCAGAGAATGAAGTAGTCTTTCACTCGAATGCCTGTAAAAATTTTCGTTGCTAATGAATTATTAATGAACAATTGGAATGCCAATTTTTCGAAGAGATTTTGTCCCCATGGGACATTTATGATTTCCACGGGCATGAATCATGACTGATTTTTTAAGGATTTTTCAATATTATGGTCTGATATTTTTGACTAATTTTGTTTTGCATTACATTGGATTATATAGATTTTTCGTGGGATAAATTTCACGAATGTTACAGAAAAAAAGTAGGCGACAACAATTATGTCATTGTGGAGGATTTAGCGAAATGTATAGGTATATTTTTTTGCCATCAATAAATTGATGGCGGGCTTCCGAATGATTTTAACAATATATTTTTCCTCGTCAGGTTGGATCTATTATGAATGTTAAATGGTCGTAGCAATTAAGCATCTATTAGACTAAAATTTTCAAATTTAAAAAACGAATTCGATCCTGATATTCTGAGCGATATAATCATTTTACACTAAAATTTGAATATCTATAAAACCAATTGCTCAATTAAGCTCATTTTTCATACTATCCATTGTAGGGATAAACGGACGATTTCGTCGAAATTTGCAGTCTTAATAGCTTGATTTTTGTGCGGATGAAAGAGCGAACAACATTTTTTTTTAATAACATAAAAGTGTCATATAACTATGATTACTTACAGGATGCATTTTCCAGTTTTTTATTAATTTCAATAGTGCCCAGCATGACGAAAAGAATGGAATTCAAAAAAATGCGTACAACAATTTGACCTGAAAAATGAAAAAATCTAAATATCTCAAAAAGTTTGTATGGGCAACTATATATATTTTAATTGATAATGACAGGGGACATCGAGACAAAAATTTTTTATAAAAAAAAATGAATTCGGTCAAGTCAATTTTTAGATATTCCACATAATCGTTTTACACTAAAAATTGAAT
>NW_011887774.1:509828-510826 GCF_000806365.1 Fopius arisanus | reverse complement strand
TAGCAGAATTTTCATTCCATAGTTAGCCTCAACTCTTACCTACTATTTGACAAAATTTCAAATTTTTATGGAATTTTTTTACCCACCTTTATCTTTTCTTAACTAAAAAATCACCCCTGGCCAGGGGGCACCACGCACAGACATTCTCAAAAACTTTTGTATTTTTACATTTCAGACCATTCTAAATCGTTTCCAAGCAAAATTAGAATTTTTTTTTTCCGGTCGGGATCGGACGATTGCAATGCTTCCATTCGGAAGCAAAAACTCGAGAATTCGATTCGGCGACTTCGATCCTTGCAATGGACTAATGAGAAAACAAAGAAAATAAGAGCTAATATATATGAAAATCGCATGTGAAAAATCATTTAGTCAATGAAAGCCAGAGTATCAATTCACTGAGAAAATTTATTTTATTATATAATTTGTTTAGTAAATATTCTTGGAAAAAAAAATTTACTCCTCAGTGAACGTCACAATTACTTTTTTGCTTTTTGTTTATTGGAAGATAATACGAATGAAAACAGGCGATTTTATATATGAATGTGTCAGAATCATTACTCAAAGGATTTTTACCTAAAAAAATGAGCTAAGGCGGGTCGTTTGATTGATACTGAGGTTCAAAGATTTTCGACAAATTGCCATACTTCCGAAGCAATTCGGCTGATTGAGTTGAAATTGCGCCCCGGAACGCTTCACAGTAATACTCATTATGTGACGAAATTTTAGATTCTAAGCTGCAGCTTTCGTTATTCTGATATCGAGATTAATCAGACTTTTCGAAATAATTAATACATCCTTTCGGACACACATGCACACATGGTGCTCAAATTTCAAATTTTTTCGTTTTCGGTAGAATTTGCGACTTGAAAAAAACAATCGGTTAGAAGGCTCTATTCAGAAGTAAAAATTACCAGAATTACTGAATTTTATAGAGAATTAGAAGAATTTGCGATTATTTATCGAAAGTCACAGTTGATGGAATTACCGGGAAAGATGAG
>NW_011887774.1:505865-508118 GCF_000806365.1 Fopius arisanus | reverse complement strand
ATATTATAGATGAAGAAATGTTCACGATTTGTAAATTGAAAAATTGTAAGCCATGTTCGTCATACAATACATTTTAAAAAATGTTCATACCTGGGCCCGACTACTTTGTACAATTTCCATGTTGATAAATTCAAAATATGATGAAATGAACGTATTTATCATTGTTTCCCTTATTTTTGATTTAGTACGTGATGGTCATTTCTTCCCATTTCCGCTTTGGTACACACTTCATGAGAAGCTCCCCACTACAGGAACTATGATGCCCCCGTTTCTGTCCCACCATAATTCTGATCCTAGGACCCATATAATTAAAATGGTTATAAACTTTATGGGATTGTTAATTAAAGCTGCTCAAACGTTAAGTTTCAGCCCCGATTCATCATTTCCATGTCCTAGTTCAAGCTTTGTTTCGATATAGTTGCTTCTTATTTGGTCCTATATGATCAGGGTTTTATATTACCATTCAGAGCTCTAATGCGTCGAGCTCTTTAGTCCTCCCTTACTATTGTAGTAGTAGTGGTAGTCAATCATTTGTAATAGTTACTTACTACTTACTAGGTTGTTTCTCCGAAAATTGTTCACGCAAAATTGCTGCCTGGCAGAATTGTTTTCCGAGGACATCTTTCAGATCGACTCGAACCGCCCATTCATCCCTTGTGGTACGTGTATATATATTTTTCCGATTTTTCAAGTGCAATGCAGATCATGTGTATCTCCACATTTACAACTACAGAATAAATTCGAGTTTATTAGAGTTTATTATAGTCGATCTACATAAAAATATTCGCTCAAATTAATTGTAAAATCAACTTCCCAATATAAATTCACAACAGTGACATGAAAAAAAATGATATTATATACTGTTATTGCTCAATAGAAAGGTAAGATTATAATCTTGCAACATGATTATGATAATCAATATCAATGAATGTAATTTGATGATATATTGCAACGAGTCAATACATTGAGGGATTTGAAAATAATTGAATAATATGGAAAAGACAAATTTGACATTAAATGTCCAATTGAACAAAACGTAAAATATATTAATATTGTTGTATAGGAAGTGATCATTAATTAGAAAATAATATTGGAATTTCTTTGTAAATAAAAGTTTTTGGAGCTTATAGGTAAGAAAAGGCGAGTAAAAGGTTTTATAAAAAGAAGTGGAAGAGCGTGTTCATGAATTCAGGAGCGACTGAATATACATTCGCAGTTTATATGATGTCGGAGAGAAAAAAGAGTGAAAAGAAGTCAAAGGCTTTCGGGACATATCCGAGAGGTTCAGCGAGCAAGAAGAAGCCAGATAGACATCAGTAGTTTCCAGTCGATGGAGTTTCCTCTCTTCGTCGTGCGCACACGAATACCAATAACGAATATCTGCCGGTGACACATTGCCAGGCGCCATCACACTTGCCTTTTTCCAACCCCCTGGGTTACAGGAGAAGGGGTTTTCAGAATGACATAGTCGTTCTCTTGCCTTTTCTTGACTAGCTTTTTCAGGGGATGCCTCCTGTTCCAAGTATTTCCCAAGCGTTTCAATGACATCCTCTTTCAACGTAAATCGTTCTCCATTCGGATTCAAATGAGACCTCGTTCACATCATGCCACGCATCATATACCTCCCAAGACTCTCAGTGTATATAACCCCAGTCTTTCATACTACTGCACGAGTGTCGAATATTGTTAAGGTACATTTCACTATCTTTCGAATTAACTTTCATAATTTTTAGATAAAATCTGTTTCGCTTCGACGGATGGGTAAATTCCATTTCAACCAATATTTTTAGCTTGAATTTTAAAATAAACAAATGTGCTTCGATAGTTCATTATTTGGATTTTCAGACATATCCAAAAAAAAAAACAAATTTTCTTTGTAGGCTCTGAATTCACGCTTTTCACTGCATGCAACTTGAGACTTGGATAAAGCTGAATTGAACATGTTCGGAACACTAAATTTTATGATTGAAAGACTACACTCTAATTTTTCGGCTCGATCAAGTTTATTTTCTCCAAAATCGTAAATTGAATTGCTAAAAGCTACATTTGGCGGTTCGAGAGATTCCCTTCAGACGTTCAAGAGTCTGCATTTCAGACGTAGAAGACCGAAATGAAGATTTTGGGATTTATTGATCACAATGAATTACTAAATTATCTTTCCACTCATACTCGCAGTTTTGATGATAAACTGTACCTACCTGTTCGTTACAATACTTGAAATTCGAAGATCTATGTAATTGGTTTAGTATAATA
>NW_011887774.1:479944-505615 GCF_000806365.1 Fopius arisanus | reverse complement strand
GCAATAGAACTTTAATGAGACAAAACTTCTATACAGTTCAGAAGATCTTGAGTTGAGACTTTTAAACATAGCAAATCATCTTTTCAAAGATCAAAGTTTAGATTTTCAATTGACTTGAGTTAAAGTTATTTAAATATCAAATTAATATATTTTGCATTTGTAAATGTCACTTTTAAGTTTTTGTATTAAATTTTTTGAAAACTTCAAAGAAAATTTCAAAACGCTTTTTTTTAGACATGTCACATCTACAAGCAAGATTTTTTGTAAATGTGTGGATTGAGAGCGGCACCTCTTTCTCTTCACTACAAGTTTAAAAATAAAAATTCTTGTGATGTTCCGATAGATTAGTGTTAACCAAATATCGGAAAATATACTGGGGCCCAGGGCTGAGCGTTTTTATAAAGCTTTAAATTAAAGAAGTGTGAGAGATATAGATATAGCATTGACGGGTAGCACGAATTGTTGACGTCTGACTCTTTACATCGTAAGTGTTTACTGCAAACGATTAGTCACGTTCCACAGTTAGTTTTTCCGGCATATTTTTTCGGGGGATGTTTTTTTAGGGATTCTGGACAAACAAAACTTGGAAGATTTAGGACTGCTTTGGCTTTAATAGGAAAGTGAAAATGAAACTGAAGAGCAAGGCTGTTCAGAGCTAATTGTGTAACTATGAACCAATTGCCTTTCAATTTTTATTGGTTATAGAGTGCTTTAGGAAAGAGACGGAGGAAGAAAGAAATACAGAGCAACACCTATTCAGAAAACCTGCTAGTATTGTGAGGGAAAATTTAGACGCGTTCGACTAGGAATGGATAATAAACAGTTGAGGACAATAAGGGCCTTGTTTGGCTCTACCCGACACCTCTGGTTTTCATCTGGAAATCATTTGGACATTGGTTATGCAGACTCTAGCATGAGTTCTAAACAAAGAGGACTTGGGCCTAAGATTCCAACAACGGAAAACCCATCGGGCAGTTCACCTCTCAACCCGAATGAGTTCACATCGCTTCATCAAATATCTCGTCATATTCTTACTAAGCCTTGTTATTAGAGTTTCTTCACATTAACGTTTGTTGTATTTTAATTGTTAAACTCACGGCAGTATATTCACGAGGAGGATAAATATATTATATTATTTTTAGAGAGTAGTTTTTATTATCTACAGTATTGCAAGTAGCGTCGGGATTTAAAGGCTGAAAGCAGAGAAAATCGACCAGCAATTCACACATCACGGATAGCTAGACACAACACGTAATCAGCGGTACACAGCAGAAGGATTACAGGGTAAGCATGAAATGGAGAACTTTAATCTTTAACATCTCGAGTTCTAACGATTTCCGACCAGTGAAAGAACCATCCCAGGAATCAGTCCGATAAAATCTACATACCACAGAAATTTTATCAAATTTGGAGGTGAGGCCCTTCATTTACACATTTACCAAATTTTTTTTTGAGGGTACAATGGATTGAATATTTGAGCAATTCTCCACTGGTACCCTATCCAAATATTCTATCCCAGGTGGGGAAATCCAAGCTTGAACGATGGGTCCAAGCTTGGATCAGCTTAGGATACCAAGCTTTGGAATTCCTAGCTTGAACCAAGCTTGATCCAATATATGAATGTCTAGGTCATTCCAAGCCTTGGAATTGCTAGCTTGAACCAACCTTGATGTTATGCAAATACAGTGTTTAACAAAACTTGGTGAAAATAGGCAAATCGAAGCTTGGGTACCTCGGGAATTCCGACCATGTTCCAAGCTTGGATCCAAGCTTGGATCCAAGCCTGAAGTAGATCAATAAAATAATAAATAATAATAATAATAATGGCTATAATAATAACAATCAATTAGTTACATTCTATATAAATTACTGCGTATGTTCGTAATAAGGATTAGGAGTCCTAGAAGAAGGGAGAAGGGAGGGGGGTGGAGAAAAAGTAACTTATGTCAATGAATAATGTAAATTAAGTAAATAGTTACTGATGTTAGTTACATTAAATAAATATAACGTTATTCAATAACAGTATTTCTAAAATTACAAGTTATAAGTGCGTGTTAGCTCAGTGGTAAGGCGTAGGTTTCATAATGTTAGGGTCATGCCTTCAAATCTCGGTTGCGGCGGTCAATTTTTAAGTTAATTAATTAGGTTTTTTCAAAGACCAATTTATCAGGGAATTATAAATAGAGGCAAAATTGACTTTTATCTACGATGAAAAACCAATTATTTCATTGTTGCCTCTATTTTAATCAATAATTGCTAGATAAGTTGAAGAATTGGTTAAGGATTGGATCCCAGGCTCGGCTTGGATTTTACGTTCAAGTTTGAATCAAGGTTGGTCCAAGTTTGGCCCAGGCCTGGACTACCTTCATTTTAGCATCTTGGCTCAACCTTGGATCGAGCTCGATGTCCAAGCTTGAACTAGCGTTACAAATCAAGGAATAACCAAGGTTGGTACAATCTTGAATTCCAAGCTTGAGCCAAGCTAGGTTAGTCTTGGTCCGAGCTTGGCCCAAGCTCGGACCAATGGTTAATCCCCACCTGGGTAGCCGAGAAGGAGAACATGACTTCCAACGACCAGCAAATAAAGTATACACACATCTGCGATGTTACATCAGATCAGGTTCAGGATGCAACTGATGGTGATGATAAGATTGATAACACCAGCAACGACGAACCAGATGAAAATTGGATCAAATTTGTAAGTAAAAAAAAAAAAAAGAAACTAAATTTTTGATGGAGAGAAGTGTTCTAAGCCTCTCGTGTGAAAACATCAAGCCCTATCATAATACATCTACGCTTGACCGTGTGGCACGAAAATGATGCTAATAATTAACAGTGCTTGTTAAATGACAAGACAGATGAAAAATATAACTTTGGGAGAAGAAATAGAGAGAACACCGACAGAATGGTCAGAACTTGGTCTTGTGACGAGGCTAAGACCTGCCGCGACACGTCTATACTTGTTCATGTAACAAGATACGGACGCAATAAACTATCCGTTCCTGCTATATGGCAGGTCAGGGATAAATAATTATTTTTTCTCTTGGTTGAATGCTAAACAAATTTATTGTTCTGAACACTCAAATTCCCTGAATACAGTCAATTGTATATAGATATCATAAATATCTTTCCCCCTTTTTTCTTTTCTCCTAGTTGGGTGATGATCCAACCTCCACGCAAGCGATCCAACTACAGATCAATTCCGATCTTTTGAGGAGATGGGAATTTTTCTCCAAAAAAGGTATGGAGAAGGAGGAAATCCAAACACTTTTGGGGGCCTATGAATGTGTATGTGTATATGATATGTGTAATGAAAGACTTTGCTATTGTTCGAGACAATCACATGATTGAAATTCAAAAACTGGCAGGTACAGCCCTGTCCATTCTTGGCGCAGTAGTCTCAGCTATCTACGAGGATAAAGAAGACTTTGATCTCGAGAAACTTTTATCACGCATACGTGATTCTGCTCAACTGGTTGCCACTATTATTCACAAACAGACAACGTCTAGAAAAGCATTTATTGAACCTGGTTTATCCAAGGAAACAAGGGCCATTCTGAAAGAGACTAAACCAGGAGAGTTTTTATACGGAAAGGAGTTATCGGAAAAAATCAAAGACGCCAAGGCATTAAACAAGATGAGTGAGACTCTCAAGTCTCCTCAGGTGCGAAAGAAGTCAACTGTTCCTTATCAACAGTCAAACTTCAAGATCCCATTTGCGAGACGTCCGACCGGGGGACAAACGGGATCTATGTCTTTCGCCGGACCTCTGAGACAAAAGGTCTTTTCAAGAGGCAACCCGCAGTTTGTGAATCACAAGACCTCAATCCATCAACCGCCCAAGGCCGTGAACAAGGGCGAGAAGAAGAGCTAACTGATGTAAGAGGGGGTAGATTATTGCTTTTCTATAAAAACTGGCAAAAGATTACTGATGATAAGTTCGTTTTATCTTGCATCTCAGGGTATAAGATCCCCTTTAACAGAAATTTGTTTAAAACGCTGCCCAATAGTTATGATTATTCGGGGGTAGATGTAGAGGCCACAAGGTTTTGTGTTAACGTATTATTAGTTAAAAAAGTTATCAGAGTCTATACTGAAACAAAAGACCAACTTTTGTCTCCCTACTTCTTAGTTAAAAAACCGGATGGTTCAAATAGATTCATATTAAACTTGAAACAACTTAACAAATCTATCACAACTCAACATTTCAAACTCGAAGACTTACGAACTGCAATTCAGTTAATTTTCCCAAAATATCATTTAGCAACAATCGAGCTAAAAGACGCTTATTACTTAATTTCGATACACGAAGATAGTAGGAAATATCTCCGTGTCAAATTCCAGGATGTTTTATATGAGTTTATGGTCTGCCCTTTTGGTTTAAACACTGCCCCCTTTGTGTTCACAAAAATCATGAAAGTAGTTGTTAGAAACTTAAGAAGCAGGGGTTTTTCATCAGTAATTTACTTAGACGATATTTTGTGTATAGAGAAAACACCTGAAGAATTCCAGAAGAATGTCAACCCTGTACCTCCTGAAGTGGTTGGGTTTTCTAGTCAATCATAAAAAATTGAACCTCATATCCTCCCCAAGATGCAAGTTCTTAGGGTTCATAATTAATACAGAAAAGTACGCAATTGAACTAACTGATAAAAAAAGAAGAGATATTTATCAACTATTAGAGTCCTTTTTGAAAATGGATAAATGTTATATTAAAGAGTATGCTCAATTAATTGGGAAATTGATAGCATGTGGTCCGGCCGTAGAATACGGCTGGCTTTACACTAAGGCATTAGAAAAAGAGAAAATTTTCCAACTCATTTTCAATGATGATTGTTATGATAAAATAATGCCTTTAAGAGAGCCTATAAAGTGTGAATTACAATGGTGGAAAGCTAACATTAAGGATACCATTCACCATATTCGGGATGAATCTTTTGCTATGCAGATTTTTACAGATGCGTCAAAATCCGGTTGGGGGGCTTGCAATGATGATCGGAAAATTCACGGTTTTTGGTCAATGAGAGAACAAAAGATGCACATTAATTTCCTAGAATTGTTGACAATAAAAATTGCATTAAGAGAGTTAGCTTCAGATCTAAGTAACTGTCAAATCTTACTGCGGGTTGACAACACTACCGCCATATCTTATTTGAATAAAATGGGTGGTACCAAATTTCAACGATACAACAAATTAGCTCGTGAGATTTGGCAATGGGCTGAAAACAAGAAATTAACTTTAATTGCCTCGTACATTCCATCTAAAAATAACACAGTTGCTGATAAATTATCCAGAATTAAAAACATAGACACTGAATGGGAACTAAACGATATATATTACAACCAGATCATTAACGTCTTTGATGAACCAAAAATTGATTTATTTGCCTCCAAACATAACGCCAAATGCAAAAATTTCGTCTCATGGAAACCTGAAAGCAAAGCCCTATATATTGACGCGTTCACCATTCAATGGTCTAGTTTCTATTTTTATGCTTTTCCCCCCTTTTCTATGATTTTAAAGACATTGGCAAAAATAAGGCGTGAAAAGGCATATGGAATCTTAGTTGTGCCTCTTTGGAAAAATCAACCTTGGTTTCCGCTTTTTTGAAAAATTAATGCTAGGCAAGTCCTTAGTTCTTGAAGCTAATCCCGAGCTACTTTTATCCCCATACAGGAATCTATCACATCCAAGAGCGGAGTTCCTCACTTTAATAGTGAGCTGAGTATCCGGGAGGCTTTCCTATTGAGAGAAATTCCCAGAGAGGCCTTAGACATAGCTCTAGCCTCATTAAGCAGCTCCACACTCAAACAATACTCCACTGCTCTGAAACATTGGGATGAGTTCTGCACCAGAAATGATAAAAATTGCTCTGATATTAGTATTAACTTGGTTCTAAGATTTTTGACTGAGAATTTTAGATCGGGAGCTTCATATGGGACACTTAACTCTTATAGAAGTGCAATTTCTCTACTCTCCGAGGATAAAATTGGAGAAAATCCAAATATTCGTAGATTTATGAAAGGAGCATATAAACTCAGGCCTACTCAGCGAAAATACTCTTCCACATGGGATGTCACAGTAGTGCTTCGTTTTCTAGAAAATCTAGAAACCTCTAGCTTAGAACTCTTGACTTATAAGACCGTTATGCTCCTAGCATTAAGCACGGCCCAAAGGGTACAAACATTAACAGAAATAAGAATTGACTTGATAAATGAAGTATCTGAGGGAATTGAAATAAGAATTCCAGATTTACTAAAGACCTCTGGGCCAGAGCGAGATTAGCCGTTCTTTAGTTTACCAAAGTTCGTAAATAAACCATTGTTATGTGTTTCATCATTTATTAAGGTATATTTAAAAAAGACAGGTTCGTTAAGAGGTAACTGTAAGCAATTATTAATTTCCTTCAAAAATCCACATGGCGCAGTGTCCACCCATACAGTTAGTAGATGGATAAAGAAATGTTTATCATGAAGTGGGATCGATATAGAAAAATTTTTCTCTACGCGACATGCCTCAACGTCGGCAGCCGCTAAAAAAGGAATTGATTTTGATACGATTCGTAAAACTGCTGGGTGGACTGAGGGTTCTCAAATCTTTGCTAGATTCTATAAGAGACCTATTCAACTAGATAATACTGTTTTTGTCAGATCGATTTTAGGAGAAATAAATGAATAACCTTATAATCAATTGTATCTCTAAACAACTACAAGTTGTAATGTAGGAGAGCGAGGACGAAATATAATTGGGCGATCAAACTAACTTACCTGTAAGTGACATTCGATCGTTATTATATGAAGTCATCGCTCGAGTATATTACACCCACCCAAAGGACGAATCTCGATTCGTCCCACCCATACAATTAAATTTATTGTGTAACTCTAAAAGATTGAAGCATCGGCGCGGTAAGTGGTAGGGGTGAGGGAGACTCCACTGCCCCTTTTTTCTTTCTAACTCTAAATACGCGTGTGGAACCTAGTAGATCGAAGGGATACTACAAGTTGTAATGTACTCGAGCGAGAACTTCATATAATTATGATCGAACGTCACTTACACGTAAGTTAGTTCGATCGACCAATTTCTGACCACTAAGTAACACTTACAAGGCCATGTAACAAAAAGTAAGATTTATATATTCTAAAACACTGTTATAAAACTTTTGGTAAAATACATAATCACGGACATTTCCTGAGTTTTTAAAAGTAAACCAGTGGGTGGGATGAAAGACTTCTGTTGATACTTTGAAAAAATACTCTCTTGACTAACCAGAAGTAATCCATTTTTCGAGTGTTGTTCCACGAGAAATCGAAATTGTTAAATTAATATTTGATGGTTATTATCTATCTCCAAGACTCGCCAGAGAAAGACAATAATAATATTTGCCCTTAAATGTTTCAATAAGCGAAGCAATTTGATTAGCATTAATTATCACGACTCCACCAAGACAAAACCTTGTCTGGGTAAGGCATCCCTGCGAGCTGAATTATTTAGTTAATTTCCGGTAAACCAAGATTCATGTTAAACTCCACCCCCGCGTAACTCGACAGAGTAGAAACACAAGAAGCTGTATACACGGCTCGTCCTCCAACGGGTATGAGAAGTGCTGGGGTAACGGATCAGTCCTAAGTACGTACTTAGTAAGGGCCCACGTTGAACAGCCAGAGGCGTCTTAATCACGTAATTGCTTGGCAAAATCCCGAAGGAGTCCGCTGGTATCCCGGAGGAGCCGGGAAATTATAGACACTGACGATAGGTACTACCGAGCTCTGAAGTACAAAGTGCGTACAAACGGCCTAAGGCACGATATCTTCTTACTTATTCATCCGCATTTCCACCTTGGCAATCGAAAATTATGGGAGGAGGTGGTAGCCAGGAGATTTTCAAACCAAGAGTCTCCACAAAATCCTATCAACAATGTCGGTGGAGGGATGCCAAAGCTTTCAGCGCTTGAAATCTGATTTCTATGATATACAACAAAGCCCCAGGATTCGACCCCTTTCGCCTTTATGGAGACGTTTATTACCCTTTTATCTTGTCCTCAGCTTTTCATTTCATCTAACCCGCAGAATCCTGCCTTTATTAATTGCTTTTTAGACTCAACGTCTTATTTTTCATATCTTGGCTTCAACTAGATTTTGTATAATTTTTAAAACTTGGAATTTCCGAAAGGATCTGATCTGAAATGAATCTGAAATGAGTCCACTGACTCAGAAATTGACAACGAAATCATATTATACTCTAAGAAAACAACAACTTCTCTCAAGAAACTAAGTGGTTGTTCCCGAGATGATAATAATTATTCCATAATAAAAATCATATTGCTCAAATAAAACCTAGCTGCCTGAATTTACTGACTAGTTTTCCGTTCTCAAATTCACAAGATTGCAATGTCGCCCATCATATCTTTCGAACAAGTAGCAAAATCTTTTGACTAAAGTTTTGTTCCCACCGCAAGAGATAATTTTCTTGGAAATTTTTGTGTATGTATTTCTTTCATAGAAATATGAAGTATTCTGAGTGAACTCAACGAGGTTTAAACCCTTACCTCTTTGATTGTGTCGCCGTTTTTTCCATATTGTACACATCATTATAGATGACTATTCAATTTTTTCGAGATTTTTTGCTGATACCAGACACTGACCATGATTTTTTTCATTTTTTCAACTTTTAAGAGCGTAAATATTAACAGACTGAGAATTTTTTTCGAAGTTTTCGTTTTTTCATCGCTGATAAATGAACATAGCTATACATTTTTCTTATATCGTTTTATGTGATTTTATCATATAAGAGTGAAAAATCCCGCTTTTTCCGACTTGACCCCGATCATTTTTTTTTGTTAACAAAATTCAGTGAATTTGTGGGCTAGGTTTCACAGATAAAGAAAGAAAGTGGATGGGTATTATATGCATGCATTCTCTCTCCTAAGATACCAAATATAAGAAATATTACTCGAAATGAAGAGTTAGATCATTCGAAAATAGTAAATCAAACTATTCTAGTCATAATCGTCGTGCCAAATCATATTTAGTATTAATATATCTCAAAAAATTCCCCCTTATAGGAATTTTTATATGGTTAACGACTACAAAGGACTTAGGATCGCGCCACGAGAGAACACTTGTTTTCTCTAATTTTCATATTTTCTTTTTTTATGCTTGGCTAGAATTGGAGGAAACTGTTATAAAACTATGGAAAAACATTCTAACAAATATTGATTAACCTCGTTTTGACCGTATAAATAACATCATCGGTCAGTGATAAATGCCAATGATACAATGATACAGTGAAGTCATAATCATGTGTAACATGTAGTGGACAAAAAATAATGAATACAGTGAATGCTTCCTCGGTCGAATGGCGCAGGACAATGTTCACTGAATATTATTACGGTTAACGCACGAGTGTTTCGTTTCATAAAACACCAATTAATGTCCCACGATGGGTCTCATGCCGGTGTCAGGGACCCGGATAAGTTATATCACTTGGGGAAAATGGTCGCATCCACTCCCCAGCAATCCCTCCAGAAAAGAAGAAACATCACGACATTTTTGCTCCCCATTCAATATTCAATAATTCGGAGCGTCCGAACTACTTCCCCTCTCCCACGGGGGAAACCCCAGTGTCGACATTTCACGTGAAATATCACCGCATCGAATCGAATTGACTACGACATTATCCAAATGTTCCCGTATGAACGCCAGCCGCAAAACGAAACTAAGAACTTCCGGAATACCCGTGGTGTTATGTGTTAGACAATAGAGAAAAATTGCGACATAAGTGCACTGGATTAGTCTCCAATAATTACGATGACAGGCGACTCGGTGAATTACCAGCGAGGCGAATTCAAGTGGGAGATCAAAGGTCTCTTATCCTTCGAAGGGCTCTTCCCTGGGAAATTTTATGACAAAATCATTGCTGATTTTACGTGATTTTAAGATGACCACTATTTCTCAAAAATCGATCCCGTAACCACACAATAATACTGTCATGTAGTGGATAATTATGTACACTGAAGTGCTTTGCATATCTACATTTATTTTTCAGTCTATGGATCAAGCGAATGATTAAAAAGATTGATAATTTTGATTAATAAATCAACTTTAATATTCACTAATTCCAACATTGACATACTTCCGACTAATGACTACAAATAATAATTACAAATAAGTTCCCTTAGCATGCATTCATCTGTTTGTTCAAATCCGATGGTTTTGTTCACAATTAGAGCTTATAACAAACATTTCGGTTAGTATTAGCAATTATATCCTTGTATTCAACTCTCGTCTGCCAGATCTGTGAAGAGTTAAGCATTTGATTATGACACGAGATTGCTGACTATGATAGTGTGTATAATTGTGATGAACGTTAATCTCGAATTTTTTAATAATAATAACAAAATAATTGACAGTAATTAGGAAAATAATCTCGAGGAGTTTGCCTCTACGTGGGCTCGTTAATGAAGCTAGAACGAAACTGACCATTAATTTGGAAATAGGTAAAGGCTACGCTCGATCAATGAACAGGCGGGTCTTATAGCGATTTTACGCGAAATATAGGCCATCGCATTCTGGAAACAAAGCCGTGTAGAAAATGCAGAAATCGACGCGTTTTATAGCTCGATTTCCGATAACGGAAATTAATTGTTGATTAACAACGAAAACTTAATTCTCATCCTCGACTTTTGCGTATTCATTCGTTATAACAAAATTAATTTACTCCATTAATTTTTAATAAAGAAAAAGAAATTCTCCAACACCACCACTAAGTCCTTCTAAATCAAACATCAAAAGAATACATATCAGCCTTCATATATTAAGCTGGGGAAATTCATTTTTCACTGTTTTTTTGTGTAAAGCATATACGTCATTAACAAATTTCGCACTAGTCCTTCTAGTATCTGAAATTTTTAATTGTATTTCGGTCATTTCATTACCTCGAAATTCATCAGTGATCTACCAGTGTTACTGGAGAACTTTCGCTTACAGCAACTACAGTAAGGATGTGGTTCCGGCAAGACGGTGCGCCACCCAATTTTGCATTGGGTGTGAGAAAATATCTCAATGTTACATTGGGTAATTACTGAATTGATCGAATCGGTTATTTATGGTGGGGCTACTGCTCGCCTATTTGTTTGAGGAACTACATTAAAGTTGTGGCATATTAACGCTGACACGTCCCATAAGACTCTATCTTATAAACATCTGTTTTCACTAATTATTATCTCGCTAAAATGGATGGATTGGGTGGTCGAGAATGTGACTTGCGTATGGTTCATACTCTTAGCTATTATATATAAAAAAAAATATAAACTGTATTGAATATTGTCGATATCGGCTACATGTTTAATGAACACCGCAGAGAATCACATAAGCAAAAGTGCTACCGATTTAACATTATAAGAAATACATTGAGGAAGAACAACAATTTTTCTTCATGAACAATGCCGAAGAATAATTTGTATGGTACTTCGCCGTCGGAAAAGTGAATATTTCATGATATATAAGTGCCTAAAACCATTTTTCTACGTTTTAAATGCAGGAAAAATGGACCCGCGGCTAGAAAACAAACAAAAAACGTCGGTTGCCGAAAGAAAGAGGCACTTTCCCCCGATGACGTTATGTAGAACATGAATTAGGGTCTCAAACGTCGGAAAATAAAAGCACGAGCGAAAGAATTCTCAAGTTTTCCTCGAAGAGCCTTACATCCCAATAACTCTAACGTTATTCCCGGCTCAGATTTGCTTGAAATTTGTTTCTTGCCGTTACCAGAAGCCCATAAATATGTAATACCTTTCATATCCCTTTCGAGTCTCTTTCTTTCGTACAATCCCTTACACATTTCGCTCTCCATTCGTCTTTTTTTTTCAGCGTTAGCCCAAGGCAATGCCAGAATACGACGGAAAACCGAGGAGTAGGAGGATAAGGTAACAGGGGGAGTGGAGCACGCGGTAAATCATTTGTCCCGAAAGAAAACACAATGCAATATCCCAGGAACCCGTTGGCGTTATAGTACAAGCAAGACTGCGTTCACTCTTTTCTTCCACGGGGAGAGAATTGCCAAAACCATAAGTCAACGTTATATTACCAAAAATAGTTTAAAGTGCCACTCAGATTGGAGTTGAGTCGCATGGATTCACACACGCGGGCGTGTATGAAGGTCGTTGGGTCCCACGGGATATTTTCTGTCGTTACCCCATGAAAAGGCACGCCACCGATATTTTACCGCTCCGGTGAGCTTTTCGGGGGAAATCATGTGGATATACCAATACCGGATGAATCGGAAGCATCAAATTGATTGAATCATTGCATGGCGAGAAATACTCAATAAATATTACACAACTTTTCGAATCACCAATGCATTTTGCATGTGGTGTATTTGAGTGCATAGGTTTCCACCACCTAATTAAGGAGTTGAACAGCTCTTTAGAGGGAAACAATTAGTTTAGGAGATATGGTTGTTATTACACCACTCACCGCATTATCCATCAGGGCAACGACGAGGACGTGGTGGTGTTGTCGACCCGAAAGTCAACATATATTTATGTTGGTACAAGAAATAGCAGTTACAACTGAGTTTATCTCAGAACTATTTGGTGATGCATTTTTCTCTTTGCCGGTTGTTCCTATCTGTTCTCTTCCTATTTCCGGATACCCGGAGAATAACAATCAATCTTCCTTAAAGAAATTAATATGTTAATGATTTTTTATTTTGGTGGGCCTAAACCACACGCTTACTCTTGTCCGTAATGCCAGAGCTAAGTATTAGTGTACACTCAAAAACATGAATCTTATTTTAAGATTTCGAAAACCTGAAAGTAAAGTGGTTGTAAAAGCTTAAGAACCTTGTTCAAGAATTGGAAGTCCCATAAGGCTTCTGAACGTCTTGAGATATTCGAAAGTCTCAAACAACTTAAAACATTCAAAACTTTTAGCTTAATACCATGAAAATTTCAACAAGAAGTTTGAGTTCTAATTGCTCAGTATACAAGAGCATCCGACAAAAGTGAGGAACGTCAGCGCCTCAACTCTATAAAACCATACTACATGCAACATTTTCATAACTAAAAAACCACGGCAATAAGTTCAATTTTTCGCAGTTTTCAAATAGTACGGCTTTACCTATTATATTTTATAGTTGTGAAAACCTGAAGTGAACAATTTAATGGACGACGGTATTGTCATTGGCGGACAATCCTTTGAGGTCAGCATAGAAACTTTCATTTGTGAGAGGTCTGCCCGTTTATTTGTAAAGCGCCTAAAAAATCGTGGAGCAAAACGGGTATGTGAACGCTGTACTGTTCAAGGAGAAGGAGTTGAAGGTCGTACAGTTTATCTCTCTACGGAAGCTCCAGAGCGAACTGATCAGACATTTCGGAGTCAGCAGGATTCTCTCCACCATGACGGTATTTCACGTTTGTTTTCCATCAATCCACCGATCGATACTGTTAAGCATTTTGTTTTAGACGTGATGCATCTGCTATGGATAGGAGTAATGAAGAAATTCTTGGTCGATATTTGGATCAATGGAAATCGGACAATGAGATTTAGTCATGCTCAAAAAACTCTGATTTCTTCATATTTGCTGATGATGAAATTCATTTCCTCAAGAATTTCAACGTTCAACAGATTCCTAGTTACACAGGACCTGTGATCTTGAAAAAATGTCTGGAGGAAAAATAGTTTAAACATTTTTTGTTATTCCACGTGGCATGCCGAATCATGAGTTGTAAAGACCTGGTAGTCATACGTAATACCCACGCAAGGAAGTTTTTAAGAATATTTCTGCAATTATATGTGAAATTATATGGTATATTCATCTTAGTTTTAAATGTTCACAGTTTACTTCAGGTAACTGACGATCCTATGAATTTACAATGTTCGCTGAGAGAGATTAACGCGTACCCATTTGAAAGCGCATTCGAAAAAATGAAAAAAATGAGAAATTTTTCGCTACCACTCCAAAACTTGAACCACCATCTACTCTCAAAATTTTATCTCAAATTCGCCCCGACTCATCCGAGAAAATAACAGTAAAAAAAATTAAATTTAACAATGTTATTGTGACTAGCAAAACCCCAAACAATAAAATTTCATTGAAATGTGGGGAGACCATTAAAATTGATAATAAGTTCATTGTACCAATTGATCCGTGCGTCATTAGAATCTCTGGAAAATAATTGCATATAAAAAAAATAGTTCGATTATCTATGCAATTCAACGATGCTGAAAATCTTTTCTGTGTCAAAAAGATGAACGAAAGAAATCCAATGTAATGTGGAGGATATTCAACATAAAATGGTAACTCTAGACATTAGCAGAGCTGAAAAGGAGAAGTTTATACGATCCCATTCTTCCATTCATGAACTGGATTATTTAATATGCGTTAATAATTTAAAAAATTTCAAGGTCTATGGTGAAGTTCTCCTAAGTTCTGCAACGTACAAGAAATCATGGATGAGAAAACAGTTACTATTTTCGTGGGTGGATTGATAAATAGCTTGAATGTAGCTGATAAGCTAGGAATTGCTCCTGAAACTGTTGATAACCAGCTCAACTTCCGTCTTCCGAATTCACTTGCACAAGGGGTATTTGTTTTAAATATATGATCGAAAGTAATTAACGTAATCCCAATATGACTATTTTTAACGTTATAAATGCCTTCTCATTGAGAAAAAAGGTTAAGGAAACGATCAAAACATATATTTAACAATTTTATTTTATCACACGAAAATGATGATGATTATATTAATTTCATCTATAAAAGATAATTCATAATTTTTCTACGAATATTTTATCGAAATGGTCGAAAGAATATTCAGAACACTTTGTTCATTCCTTGAATGATGTATTTTACAAAAAAGCTTGAAACGTCATTTGAGAAATTTATTATAATTTTTGATTGAATTACAAAAAAAACTGCTCCAACTAATTTTATAGGAGTCCCGGGTTCTCTAAACCCTATAGACGGGTGCGAAGAACAAGGTTGAGTCGCCAACCGAGCGCGTCTCCAGGTGGCGTATAGGAGGACGGCCAGACGAATTAGCTGGCTCATGACAGGACACGGGTAGCGATATCCGTAGCCTGGCGTTGGGATGGTGAGAAAGACTGGTCAACGGTGGTGATAGGGCGTGCACACGCCTAAAAACCCCGTCGCGGACAAACTCCCCAAGCCAAGGCGTTAGCTACAGTACCGATGGCGGCAAAACGCAGCGGGCGCTTAGGCGTAAACGGTGCCCTCCGGATACCAGGCGACCTCCGGGAGTATTCAGCCAAGGGCATAGGCTTTGCCCAAGTGAGACCGCTTCACCTAGACACTCGTGGGATTCGGATGAGTACTGAACAAAATCAAAAGAACTCAACAAAGCCTATTGGGACCTCAACGAACCAGGAAAGAGGACTCAAGCCGGTGTCTAACAAGACCTGGACTAGATATAGAGGTGCCGCAAGGTGGCACTACAAAATACACCAGGCGGCTCTCAGGGCTCAACAAGCCCAAGGAGATGAGGCTCAAGGGAGTCAGTCGGTGGAGGTGCAGAGAGGCAAACGAAAAGTCCCCGAGCACGACACGCCCAGCCCCAGCACGTCGCGGCCAGACAAGAGACAAAGAGCGCCATACAGCCAGGCTGCGACAAAAATCATCCGGTTAGCTCTTGTTCCAGAGGGCTACCCGTAAAAGAAAATCTCGCCGGAGGAGTTGAAGAGCCTGAAAGGACTTGTGAAGTCCCAAATCATCCAACTACCAAAGAGAACTGAAGCCCCGACCTTTGAGGACATGTGGGAGAGAGACGGGGCAGTTATTTTTGGATGCTCAGATGAAGAAACGGGGACGTTGCTCAAAACGTTCCCAGCTGAGGAGGCCATCGGAAGAGCAAGATGTGGTCACATTAAACCACAGTATTTTACATACTATGATAGAATCGGTCTGATTCAAGATGATACGAACAAACCGATCTTATATCACATTCCAAGGCATTCCAAAAATAAAAGAATCCCCATTGACGATTTCGGATCCAGTCGCCTCCTATACTCCAGGGAAATCCCCAATTGTGATTACGAGGACTTCACTCGAATCAAAACAGAATTCTGGTGGCTTAGCGAAAATCATAAGCATATGAGAGATCTAAACCCAGATATGAAATCTATAAACGAGCGAGAAAAGACAGGAATAACTCCCGGATTAGACCTACCAGAGATGATTTCCGCCCACCTTAGATTTTCAGAATGGAAAAAAAAAAATAAAAAAGAATCAGCGTTAATTAAATAGTAAAGAAACAAATACTTTCGTCTCCTAAATTTAAATCCACGAGAATATTTGCCTCATGTATATAACAATGAGTAATAATATATGTTGTTAAATTACATATGAAAATAAATAAGTCTTTCTTGTTTTTTTTTTATATGATCCTTTGATTATTTGTTTGCAAATACGATGGTGCTTTTTTTTCCACATCTAGCCTTCAATACAATTTTTTTAGCACAGAGAAAAATACTAATTTATATATGGATAGCAACTAAAAGTAGCTTCAATCTCAAAGAGAACAATAAATGGATTCTGTTATAAAGTTAAGCACATACATTGTTAAAACTCGAGAGCCTCCATAGGCCAACAGTTTTCAACCAAAAATAAAATTATCATACAACCATTGTTTTTTATACTAGTTTTTAAGGTTTGTAAATACTGTAAATATTGATTGTATTTTTTTTTTTGAAAAAAAAAAAACTTTGTTTAAAAAAAAAAGGACGTTGCTCAAAAGCCTATTCCCCGGAAGCAAAATAGGAAATACATCGTTCCTGGTGCTCAACGCTGCGGAGCTGCCAAAGCGCCGCAGAATCGTATTGCATGTGGAGGACGAAGAGATGTGCGCCCGGGAGGCGATTGACCTCATGGGCAGGCAGAATGTGAGACTCGAAACCGAGGACTGCCTCGTCATCAAGGGCAATGAAAGCAAGGGAGCCATGAGCGCCCATTTTGCTGCCCTCGTCGGCCTAAAGGCCTGCTATTCCAAATCTCATTGCGGGACTCAAAGAGCATCTATTAAGATGCTGGAGAAGAACCGCTCTGAGGGACAAGGGGCGACCGCGCAAGACAAGTAAGCCCTTCAATGGCTCACGGGTCGATCGAAATTGTCCAGATCAACAAGCAAAAGTGCTGTGATGCAAGTTGATTCCTTGGCCATACTTTGCCGGACGCTTGCCGGGATGCAAAAAGCCATAGCTCTCATCCAAGAACCGTGGTAGGTGGATGGAACTATCAGAGGCCTGGGAGGATGTGGGAGATTGTTCCACGCGAACCCCAGGGAATACAGAATAAGGGCATGCATCCTGGTCAAAGAGATGGAAGCTATTCTCATACCGTAGCTCAGCAAGGGGGACCTGGCCGTAACCAAGTTGAAAGCCCAAATAAGTGAGAATGAAACGTTGGAATATATGGTAGGATCAGCCAACACCTGAGGTGGAAGCGCTGATGGTCAGAGTGAAGGGCGAGAGAACAGAACTCCTGCTTGGTTGCGATGCGAACTCACACCATCTGGGGAAGCTCAAACACCAATGCCAAGGGAGAAGCCCTACACGACTTCATGATCGTCAACGACCTGCTACTCCGGAACAGGGGGAGCGAGCCTATCTTCACAGACTGCAGAAGGCAGGAAGTGCTGGATATCACCATATGCACAGCAGGCATGGTGGACTTGGTTAGAGACTGGAGAGTCTCTAAGGAACCTTGGGGCTCTGACCATGGTCAAGTACGTCTCAAGCTGAGTGGCAGAGTGGACTCTATTCGGAAGAGAAATCCGAAAAAAAAAACGGACTGAGGGGGGTATAAGGAGGAGCTCTCATTGAGAATTCAGGACGTACCCAGCAGGTTCGAGAACAAGGAGCGACTGAATATGCGACCGAAGCTTTCGGAGAGCAATCAGAAGCTCTTTTGAAAACAACTGTGCAATGCGCGCCGTCAAAGGAACCAAACAGGTGAGCGGGTGGAACGCAACCCTAGCTAACCTAAGGGACCAGGTACGAAGAGCGTGGAACAAAGTGAAAAACTCTTGCAGCAACCTACGCAGGAGGAGGGCCATGGAGGGACGTAAACTACTCCAGAAGAAATACAACAAAGCCCTGGCGAAAGCCAGGACAGAAGGCTGGAAGGAGTTCAGCAGCGGAGTCCAGAACCTATCCGAGGTCTCCAGGCTTTTTTTTTTTTTTAAAGGGTAAAGTAATGCGGGGTCAGGGTAGCGCCAACCTAGACTGTTTCATGAAACCAGATGGCAGCTATACCTGGACCTCGGAAGAATTTCTTCGACTCCTGCTTGAGGAACACTTTACTGGCTTCACCAGCACAGAAAGCGCGAACGAGGCCGCAAAGGAAACTGGAAGCCGATATAAACCACAGGATTGGGCTCTAGCAGCCAAAATCGTATACCCACAGGGAGAAGAATGGGCAATTAAGTCCTTTGAACCCCTGAAAGCACCAGGAGTGGATGCTATCTACCCGGTGTTATTACAAAGAGAAATGGATATCATCCTGGGCCCTCTTACCAACATTTTCAGTGTAGCACTGAGAACTGTACCACGAGTTTGGGGGGAATCGAAAACAGTGTTTCTACCCAAACCCGGCCGAAACGGTTATACCAAGCTAAGAGACTTTCGACCCTAACCTCCTTCGTTTTAGAAACAATGGAGAGGCTCATGGATAGATACATGAAAAGCTCACTGCTAATAGCCAGGCGGCTATCTTCTGCTCAGTACGTCTACAGGGAGGGGAGCTCCACTGAGACCAGCCTTCACCACCTAGTGGCAAAGGTTGAGAAGGAGATAGGGGTAAAGGGTTACGCGTTTTCCTCGATATTGAGGGAGCCTTTGGCCGCACAGGAAATGAGGTCATAAAAACAATCATGTCAAGAAGGGGCTTGCCAGAAACCATCATTGACTGGGTACAAAGCACGTTGGTGAGCAGATTTTTAACGGTCGATCACAATGTCATACAGATAGGAGGTCGTCCGAAGGGTGGGTGCTCACAGGGCGGAGTTCTACATCCACTGCTATGGTGCCTCGTCGTGGACGAGCTCCTAGACGAATTGAAAGAACAGAATTTCCTGGTGTACGGATACGCGGATTACATGACCATTGTCGCTAGAGGCAAGTTCTTCAATGTGCTGAGAGATGGACTGAACTACTCTCTGAGAACAATGGTGAATTGTTGAATGGTCAAAGAAACAAAAATGGTCAAAGTTAACCCTAAGAAGACGTCGGCTATGATATTCGCCAGGAAATACAAAGTTATAAACCCGGAGCCGCTGAGGTAAGCGGGTGAAGCGATTGCCTATGCTACCTCAGTGAGGTACCTCAGTGTTCAACGGGACGTCAAGCTTCACTGGAGGGAACACATAGAGACACAGATGGGCAAAACGTATGCCTCACTGTGGACATGTAGAAGAGCCATGGGCAGAGACTGGAGCTTTAGCCCAAAGATCAGTCTATGGTTGTATAAGATGGTTCTGCTCCCGCGGCTGATGTACGCCGCTGTAGTGCTATGGCCCAGAGCGAAGAGGGTGGAGATAACGAACCAGCTCAAATGCCTACAGGGAAATTTCCTGAGGGCAGCGACCGGGGCCATGAGAACGACACCCACGGATGCCCTGGAAATTGCCCTGGGCCTGCCTCCACTTGATCATCTTGTGGTGAGTAGGGCAGAAACAACAGTTTATATACTCCTGTGCCAGGGGTAATGGATGCAAGCGGAAGCGGTACACGCCAAGCTTGACATCCTCAAGAAGAATCCCTAGAACATGAGTCAAGATAGAATGACCAGGAAGTACCAAATCAGGAAGGCCTTTAAAACGTACATCCCTGAGAGGGGAAACTGTGAAACTGTAAAGAAAACAGGCACCAATGTGCAGGCACGGATTATATGTGCAGCACGGCCTTTGTTGCCAGTCTTAACAGATCCGTCGCATCCTTGTTCGCGACTTAATTCGCGGTGGGGAAAGCAGTTCCCCACTAGCGCAGTATTGTCGCTGCTAGAGTCTTACAGCCACATAGGATGTGTAAACTGTCCTCTTTTGCTTCATTACAGAATCTGCACCACCCATCCGAATCCATGCCGATGACTCTGCAATGTTCTTTAAATCTGCCATGCCGTCTGAGCAGCCTGATCGTAGTGGCCAGACTCTTCCTATCCATGGCCAGTAGGTGTTTCGACCTTTGCTTGCTGGGGTCAGGCATGATTGCTCTGGCTTTCCTGTAGGTCTTTGTGTCTTTCCATCGCTTCGATTGTTCACGTCGGAGCTTGTCCTTTATGTAGCTTACACCCACGGCATGGGGGACTCCCGCTTGCGAAGGCTCGTCCGCATTTGTTGCCCCCTGCTTCGCCAGCCCGTCTGCCGTTTTGTTGCCGTGGATGTCCTCGCGACCTGGGACCGAGGCAAGGGTTACCTTCTTGTTGGTCCCCAGTTTTTCCAGGCTCTCGATGGTTTCCCAGACCAACTTAGAGTCAGCACTAGATTTGAGGAGAGCTTTTATAGCGGCTTGACTATCTGTCCACACAATAATATGTTTGGTGATTGTCATCCGGAACACCAGAAGCTCTGAGCACTTTTTGATTGCCAGAACTTCCGCTTGGAATAGGGTGGCCATAGTCCCTAAGGACCAGTTGCGACAGAATCATTAAAATGGATAACATTTAGTAGATTCAAACGAGTAACAAGGATAGATTTCATTATCAGTTTAGTGTCGGTGTCGAATCGCACGTCTAAGCGTCTTCGAGTCCTTCTGTCTCGGTGTGCGGTGTTCCACAAATACCCTTGGTTCTATTGTTGCTATTTCAACGGACGAATAATGATCAAAATGGTCAATTGATTATTAATGATTTTTTTTTATATCATAAATTAATTCAAGCACATGAGTGTAGGCGTAGAATTAAGGCCGACCGAAAGATTTTCCTGAATTTTTATGTTAGAACCAAGAGTGTTCATGTTGGCCTTTCTAAATTCGATAAAGATTTTTTCATTTTTCCGGTAACTCTTAATATTAAAAATTGATTACACGTTGAGAAATTGGCCAAATATTCATTCACAGGAAAGAAGTACTAGCCCTTAAAGAAGAACGGCCGGTAAGGCAGAATATACCAACGACCGGTAAAACAGAGTTTCCGTGGGAATCGAGGTTTTGAATAAAAGAGTTTATTTTGAATAGAAAATTTGAATTAAATGGTTATTTTCAAGCACAAGGAGCAGATATTTGTGATAGCATTAACAATGTTTATAATGTATTTCATTTATAAAATGTTTGATGAATTAAAGATTTTCATAATTGTTGCTGGGATAATAAAGAAAATGAGGGAACAATAATCTCTATGATGAGCGATCAGCTGACAATTATTAATTGTCACTATCCACTGAGAGATTCGTTTCCATGAAATTAAATGATTCAGAAAATGAATAGACAAATTGGTATGAGTAATTATTAGAAGGGAATAATGAGATGAGAAAACAACACGTTTTTGCGAAATGAGTAATTTCAGAAAAAGCGAGTAGAATCAAATTCCCTCAGAATCCCGCGAATAAGTAGTTCCTCCGGAAACGAGAAAATTTAGAAAAGAAAGACATTGAAGCATTGAAACGGAAGGGCCTTGAAACTAGAAGGGTTATGTTTTTGGGGTCTCTGTCGGTGATCGCATCCAGCATAAAAGGATTAGCGACAGGGCAAAGGCAAGAAATTAGGGACTCGACGTTGAATTAGACCTAGCCCAGCGTGGAACCCAGAGAGATACTGGACACCAGGGAGCAAGACAAGACAAGGAAACGGAGGACTCGAGAAATTCTGGGAGACTGAGGGATTGTGAAATAAAATAGATTTAGAAGTTTGGAAGAACTTCGAGGTAAGAAATTTTAGGAAGAAAATTAGATTTAAAAAAGGGAAAGAAATTATTAATTGGCGAACGCGTTGACCTTATGCTCTAATCCTTAATGATTTGTGCCCTCGACGCTGAGCAACGAGCAACACAGGATTAACATAGGGGAAAATAATTTTCTAAACGTTTAAGTTTGTTACATATGTTGTATTCTTGGTGGAAATACTTTATAAATTTTAATTCGGAAAAATTAAAGAAGCGAGGTACTGGTTATTGTTGGTTTATTAATATGTTCAGGCTTAAAAGTTTGGGAGATGTTGCACCTTTCAAAAGAGATTTTTAACTGAACTTATGGAATGTTTCTGAGGACGTGCAGGTATGGAAAAATGCCAGGATTTAAGGAGTGGGGGTGTTTGGAAATTAACACATGTTTGGAGGGAAAGGAAAAGGTCTGTGCAATTACTTCGGAGGGCTTAAATGACGGTCGCACCTCAATTGCTTTATTGCAGTTTTCGGGAAATCTTGGGATATTTGGGCTTGGAGAAGGATTAGGAGTTTTATGGTAAAGCCTGGGTAAATGGGACATTTTATAACTCAAGGGTAGAGGATACTGTGGGTATGCAACACCTTCCTCCTCTAGATTGTTAACTAGGCGTTAACAATTATTACATATTATGTGGATTGCATTATACAATTGGATTACATTATAAATTTTGAATAAGCTTCAAATTACTAAGACAATTATTTTGACTTATAGATTATGAGTTCGATTATATAAAAATAATAATTACGTAGAAATAACGATTACATTAGATCGCGTTGGTATAATTAATAGGAAGAGATATAAATCCATATGTGAAGGTGTGAGAAAGATGATTACAAATGGAAAATTACATAAATAGTTTACAAAAATATTGTTTACGATTTGAATTTAACTGAAAGAATCTTCGAATAATTGGAGGAAATATTCGAATGAGATGGTGATTAATATTTTGAATTTTGGAATTATTAAATTAAAGTGGAGTTGTGCTTTTGCGGGATCGCTGGCGAGCTTGATAGTGGACAATTACTGGTGTATCTTCATCGTCTGATAACTCGGGCACTCTATTGGTGATGGCTGGAACATTTTGTCTCGGTCGATAGGTGACTATTTCGTTGATGCCTTCTGGGTTGGATGAGTCGAAGATGCAGTTGACGAAATTTTTAATGAGTGGAGGATTCCTTTCTCCACTTTCCGAATTAGTACTTGGGCAACATAGACGGTATAGGAAGCGGAGACATCCGGAGTGTTTAAAAAGTTTATAAATAATGAAGAGTCCTATGAAGCCTGCGATGATACCAATGGCGATGTTGTACCATTTGGTATGTGTTACAATGAATGGTTCATTGATTTGTTTGGTGATTATTTCATCGAATTCGTTAAGTTTTTTATCTGCAATCTGCAAGTCTTTTAGATCGATGTTGGTCAGATGGATGGGCTTTAATGTGATTGACTCAATGGTGTTAAAATGAGTCTCCAGGATGCAACAATCATCCTTGAGGATATTCATTCGTGGAATATAGTAGCTTGCGTTTTTCTTGGCGTCTCGTGATGATTCGATGATAAATTGATCAGTGTAACCCCTACAATTGGGTTCTAGTTGGATAAGTCCACTCTTTTGAAGGATGATGTCTTCTAGATGGTTTTGGTTTTCTCCACACATGATAGTGAGCGTTGTTGGTTCTTGAAGTACGTAGATCCACTGATTTTTCGTGATATGATGCCAGGTTTCAATCGTAGCTTTGATGGTTTTTGTGTTGCACAATGATGGAATTTTCTTTACGTGTGGTGACAATAATTCGGTCTCGCACGTTGGATTACTTGTTGATGTCATGGTGTGCATGTTGTGGCAGACGTACTGCTCGTCCTGATACTCGTGGCAATCAGACAATCCATTGAGGAGTGTGTATTGGGATCGAGGTTGAGATATCAAGAGGTAATTGCTTTGAGGGATAATGTAGGAGAAAAATTGGGAATCATCATGTTGGATAGGGATTGGAATAATTTCATAGAGATCGAATTTCAATTGATTTACAAGAGGGATTTCTAAGGCGAAGATAATATTTTCGTTAGTGGACATGACGTGTAGGCGTAAAAGTTTGTAAAAGCAATGCATGTTTTCTATGCTCGGCTGCATAATTAATTCACGGACATTCTTATATGTTTTCAATTCATCATATAACATTTGTGGAGTTAAGAGAAATGCAGAAACGATATTGTGGTCGGCTAGATTGATAGCCTCGATAAATTTAGAAAATTCGCGATTTGTTTGATCAACAAGAATATGGAGCATCGTAATTAGTTCATTAACTGTTGTTTCCATTTCAATACGAGATAAATATGAATTAGTCTGGTCCGTGAACGAATTGATTTTTGCAATATTTTCGTTCATTGTTCTCTCTTGACTCTGGAGTGAAAATAAAGAGTTGTTGAAATTTTTGATCGCATTTGCAATGATTTGAACCTGTGATTTTAGCAATGTTTGTGTTTGTTTGTTATTGTTCGTCAATGTTTTTATTGAATCTTCATAATATTGGGCATCGTCTGCGCTAGGCATGCCGAAACCCCATTTAAAAAGGTATGATAGGCCATTGATGAGACCACGTCTCTTTCTGATAGTTACCTTCTCAGTCAGTTGTTGAAGAATTTCATATTTGTTTCTAATTTCTATTAATTCGTTTTTTATGAGATTGATTGATCGTTCGCAATGAAAACTAATGTGAGTCTTTTTACTTGATTCTCTTGTTGCTTGTTTACAAATTTCGTCAGTTTTTATTAAGTATTTTTCGGAAATATCTAAGGTGTTTTTGAGATGAGTTTTGTTCAGGTAACTTAAAAGGGTTAACTTGGAATTGGTTATTTGAGCTATTCCTTTCTTGTTATAAAAAATACCGCTTGTATTCTCGAAAGGATGCTGAGAGTAGTATTTTTGACAACTACTGAGGAAGGGGAATAGGAGGAGAATCAGGATTGTCTGATTCATCTGAAAAATATGGTTTCAGTAGGTTAGTGTGGTATTTAACCAGTTTCTTACCGATTTTTAACTCAGCAGTTTGATTAGCGAATACCTTTGTAATTTTATACGGTCCTTTCGCGTTAGGACTCAATTTTTTAGATAGGCCTGGAATTGACCTTTTATTTTCGATAGTAACTAGGTCACCGATTTTGAAATTGATAGGGTTAATTTTCCTATCGTGGTAACCCTTGCTTCTCACTTTTGAATGGATTAAGTTTTCTCGTGCCAATTGGAATGAAGAATTCAGTTTAAATTTCAATGATTTGACGTAATCATCATAGGTATAATGGAATTCCGGCTCTTGTGTGATAGATGAGGGTAAATACGCTTTTTGTCCAAAGAGTAGTTCATAAGGAGTGAACTGAGTTGATTTATGAGTTGCAGTATTATAACTGAACATGGCAAATAAAACATAAGTATCCCAATCAGTTTGTTTTTTATTTATGTAGTGTTTCAAGTAGTCCTTGAGAGTAAGATGGGATCTTTCCAGTGCACCATTAGTTTGTGGGTGGTACGGAGTTGACGAAATATGCTTTGTTTTAAATAGATTGGTCACTTCCTTCATTAGATTGGACATGAAATCCGAGCCTTGGTCGGTGAGAATCGTTTGAGGGATTCCAAAATACACGAAAATGAAAAGGAGAGTATCCGCGATGGTTTTCGCTTCGTGATTTGGGACGGCGAACGCGAATGAATATTTGGTGAGGTCATCTTGAGCAGTGATAATGAAGCGATTGTCTTGCTCAGTTACAGGCAAAGGGCCTACGATAT
>NW_011887774.1:468388-475429 GCF_000806365.1 Fopius arisanus | reverse complement strand
GGAGGGAAAGGAAAAGGTCTGTGCAATTACTTCGGAGGGCTTAAATGACGGTCGCACCTCAATTGCTTTATTGCAGTTTTCGGGAAATCTTGGGATATTTGGGCTTGGAGAAGGATTAGGAGTTTTATGGTAAAGCCTGGGTAAATGGGACATTTTATAACTCAAGGGTAGAGGATACTGTGGGTATGCAACACATAACTGATTCCGATTTCCGTACCATCACTGGAAGTTCATTGAAAAAATGCTATCTATGCATGCATTATTTTCATTTGTATACGTCTAAAGGAGTATGTCTTAAAATAAAAATGTCTTTTCGGTAAGAAAAATTTCTCCATACAAGAATTCAAATCCTTGTTTTAGAGATTTATATATCAAAATTTTTGTTTTTTTATATTAAAAATGCACGTGTTTGTTTATAATATTTACATTGTTATCTTTTCTTTTGCAGTGTCATGGAATTAAATAGTAAATAGATTTAAAATCGAAGGTGCAATGGAATATTAGACCAATTTTAACAGCTGTTGCCCACAAATATTCTCGATCAGTATACTGCAGAAGAAAAAAGCAGCAAAAAAATTAATTATTGATTCACAATTATGGAAATGTATCCGAGGCACTTTTGACCACATCATTTTTTTTCTGATTCACAAAAATTGAAATAATTTTTCACGCAGTTCAATATTCATATTAATACATTGGCTTCTTTTACATGTGTTTGGGCGATATATTTTCGCCTAAATTATGATAAAAGAACCAATGATATGATTTTTTTATTCTCAGTAGAAATATGCGAAGAAGCGCGCTCTCAGGGGCTGGCATCATTTAAAGATAACGATATGGACTTGGGGCTAAGTGAGGCTATCAACAATTACAAATCTTCCAAAAAACGACGTGATGGTGATGAGCAGAGTGCACAATACATGAAGATGTTATGATAGTAAGACATACGATTTGAGCAATCGTATGTTTCGGGATCTTTCTACGTGTGGAACTAATATAAGTGAGGGTTAAAGATCTCAAAAGCGGCACATTGTATTACCATGATGAGTCAAAAAAACTAATAAAATTAATGCCTGAAATCAAGTAGAGTATGGGATACCTGCCCCAATTTATTACTAGAGGGTTTGATTTGAACCGGACCATGCAGACCTCATCCAATTGGAAGCCGGCCTGCTAAATCAAGTTCAAATCCGGTGACTTGATCAAGCTTAAAGCAATTGCGCCGATCGGACTCTAATCAGGTCACCAAATCCATCCGTGATCAGCCCTCAGGTCTCCCTTGATCCCGTCCTGAGTTGCACTTGACTGCAATTTCCACTCGTTAACGAGTACTCCCTTTAACCCAAATTTCATCCTAACGGTGAGCCGCCTTATTCGCTGATTAGTTCACAGTTTCTTATTTCATTTTTTGTTGCATTTCACTCAGTTTATTTAGTTTTGATCAAAGTTGACCCTCTAACTTCCCCTCCTTGTTTTGCTATATTAGTATCACCCCGTTTTCCGTCAGCTAGCCTTACTCCTTCTCCTAGATAATTGTTGAAACGCAAGGAATAATGTAAGGAAGATTACTATTCAACTTAACAGTTTGTGAGAATGTACAAGTATGAATTCACAGTCATATTCCTTTGTTTTTATTTCCGTTCCCCATTTTCCCCCATTTCAGGTCCACCCTTCCAGTAATAATTATATAAAAGATATTCCTTCATTGGAGCCTACCGAATATACAACATAATATTCCCAGCCCCCGTTACAGAATGAGGTGTTTTGTGTAAGTCTCAAAGAGTGTAAATATCATTCTCCAGATGAAGATAAATCATAGTTGGAATGTGAAAATCCCTTTTTGGTTCTTTTTCCCTCAAGTTTTGCAAATTTTAAAGTTAAAGTTAAAGAAATTTAAAGTCCAAGCCTTCTCATCACATAAGCATGATTCAGTGAGATGTTCAGATTAAGAACTTCCATTTTCACCTCATCTTTGAAACCCTATAAAAGTACCAAATGATTCAACTCATTAAGGTACTTCATTAAAGTTAAATTTCGATGCTCTCAATCAAGATGCCTTAATTAATTCATAATTGAAGGGTACCATGCAATGGTGAAAGGTGCAGGAGCAAGGGAAGCGTATCAATTCAAGCCTCGTACAGCACGCGACCCTTCTACCAGTGCACTTTTTTTTCTTCTACTTATTCTACTTCTTATTCTTATTCTTCTCAGCCTCCCCTTACACACTTACCAATCCTACAATTCTCAACTTGGGAAACAGGAAACATGACGTATTTCTCGGCAGTTTATTATATGGAGGAGGAATCGGAGTGAGCTTTACTAAAAAAATAATCCACTGAAATCGAACAAAAGCATGAATTACGACCGCTGAGGACGGAACACTAACTCATAGTACATTTCCCTTGGTTGTTGAAAAAAATAGGAAAATATGAGTGAAGAAGTAAGAAAAAAAACATTCAGTTGGAAGCCATTATGTGGAAGTTAGCATATAGATTCGCGTTGTCATGTTTTTCTGGTAAGCTCGAGTTCAAGAGAAATGTTTACCGCCATTATTTGCCAATTTATTTAGTAGGGGGACCGAGGGAATCCTCATGTTTTGTTTTCGCATGGTTATTCAGAGGCAGATATAATAAGGACCTAAGTTATCAATCATTCAGGATCGTTCGACGAAAAGTATGATGATTACAATTGTTTTTTTAGGGTCTGATAGTTGATGGTCACGAAATTTATTCTAATTTAGGCTTAGGCTGGATATCTAACCAGGCAATGATCTGTCTCAAACTAAATGTAGACTATTGGTATGAATTATTTCGTAGGATTATATGGAATAAGCATATGAAATCACAAATTCGGGAAAGTCTGATAAATAATGATCAAAGAATGAGCTTGTTGGAGGCACAGCCGTTTTTTTCCATCGATTATCTCAAATTATCTTGTTGCGGCATAGTTGTGGGCTTCATAAATTCGCTCATCTATTATCACTGAATATTTATGATCACTTTAGCCAAAAATAGAAGTTTTTTCCTGCTTATATCGCATTGTTGGAAACCTATTTTATGATTTAAGTAAAAACGTAAAGTACAATCATGCATGCTTTGAATTACGTTTATGAATTTTTATGTAATTGTACAATCTACCATAATTATGAACTTGACCTACCGCGGCACTAGAGCTTTGCCATAGGGACGCAATTTACGGACTTTTTTACACAGCCAACCCAAAAATTTTTTTAATGAATTTCTCTTCACGCAAAATACTATATTTTCGGGTTGTTGGAATACGGTTTTATTATTAGGGACAATATTTTTCCATAATGATTTCCAAGTTTCCGAATTTGGAAGGTATGTAAGTACCAATTCCCAGAGGAGACAACGTGAGAAGCAGTACGGAAAACGATTTAGCCTCTCGAAGGATATCCACGAATTAATTGAAATTGAAACACAACAGTGGCATGAACTATTTCTATTACATCTGCGTTGTGATACTTTGAACGAATTGATTTCATCGATGTTTGAATATTGCGATAATCGATGATCGAATCGATCTCTTTATAAATAATTCGCTAAAACTTCAAGGGCGTATCGTAAATATTTTTTGAACTACATCATAGCATTAACATCATCCTCTATAATCATGAAATCAATCAGTTTATGTTGGAACTATGCGGTTTTCTCGAAATTCCCTTTATACATAATAACAAAAATAAGGGAGTCGATTCTTTAGTAAAATTAATAATTCGGAGAATTTTCGTACAAGCTAGAAAAATCATGTGCTTCTAATTTTCAAAAAATGTGTTGATCAGAAGTGCATTTATGATTTGAAAGTTGACAAATGTTCAATAAGAGAAATTTGATTTTATGTAAAATAATTGCGTTTGAGGTATGAAAAATCAATTACGATTGTAATCAAATAATTCACAATCATTTTATTATTTATCAATTAGTTCCAAAAACGGAAGAAATATTCAAAATTCAATTAATTAAAATTTAAGAAAATTGATTCATTTTGAAAGCACGGAAATAGTATAGGTATGTACACACGCAGAGAGAAATACTGGAAAAAGTACGTGAAAAGTTCCGTAAAAATTCATGTGTGAAAGGTAAACGTAGGGCGAAATGTAAAATCGGAAGTGCCGATCATTCAGAACATTTTACCACTCGGTCGGTAAAAAGTCACCTTCAGAGGTATAGAAATTACGGTGCTCACGGGAGAGATTTTGCGCGTTTTTCTCGACTTATTTCTTTGCTCCCGTTAGGCGTTTTGCGGCGTTTATCAGATGGCTTTTAGAACACTGAGAAGTTAGGTATGTGGAGGTTAAGTAAATAATTGCATAACCCAATATTATTCCACTGGCCAAATTATTGGTAAACTACTCGACCTCTGAGTATATTACGAATATCTCCTATCCACCGATAATTTATTACTCAATCTATTGTCAATCGGTTGCAACAGTTTGATAGAAAATTTAATTTAAATTATCACCGCGCCCGTGTTCACAAAACCTGCAGACAACGCCTGTATTCCATGCCCCCTAACGGGAGCAAAAAAATAAGTTTTAAGTCGGGAAAAACGCGCAAAATTTCTCCCCAGTTTCGTAAATCTCGCCGAATTGTTCCGTCATTTTCCCCCAATTTTTTTTTTTCAATAATAATAATTGAGGGAGAGGATCTTTAATTAATAAATGATTTGATTGGATCAAAACTTCAAAAATCACCTGTAATGTTTTTTCATCCTTCCGACAATAACAGTTCGCCGGGTGACGTAATCCGAACTTGGACAATGATTCGCGATCGGGGATGACCAACAGTCGTACCACCAATGCTGACTAGGAATTTTTCAATTCGGTCACGTAAAAGTTACCATACGTCACGTAAAATTTAAATGAAACTGTGTAATTTTTACGTTACTCGGAATAATTTATAACGGAACTGTGGTAAATTTTACAAGTTCATAAGAAATTACGCGACAGTCACGTAAATTTTCCAGAGCAAACAATAAAATTTACTGTTCGTTTCTTATTTTCCCGAATTCTCCTGTAAAAAACAAGGGACAAGGGACACTCCAGTCCGCGATTACGTGATTACTTACGTAATTTTTTATGTTTTTCTCTCCGTGTAAGGCAGATGCAGATCGGGCTCCGACATGGGTTAGTCGTAATCTTCGTAATCAGTCACATGACATAAATAAAGTATTACACTCTCATATTTAAATACCTATAAACAGAAAACACTACACTCAAATTCGAGATTTGAAACGTAATTTAAAGTATTTCTGATTTCGCACATTACGAGTTTGAAAACGTAAACTCAGAGCGAAACTAACGTCAATTATGCCCAGAAAGTTGTAAATTATTGCTTTTGTACCGTATATTACGATTGTCATATCGTAAATTATGAGGTCGATCGCGTAAATTCCGATTCCGAACTCGCAAATTACGAGGACCCATATCATTCATTACAAGATTCGACCCCTAAATTACGTACTTGTCTCTGTATTTTACGACTTCAAACTTGTAATTTACGTGGTCGAATCTTCTAATTCACGCAATAGCTCCGCGTAATTTACGTGTTCGGAATTGTAATTTACGTTTTTAAACCCATAATGTACAGGATCGGAAATGCCGTAAATTACGTTTTAAATCTGGTATTTTAAGTATAGTGTTTTCCATGTGTATAAACTATTGGTAGGATTTATCCCTTCAAGCTTAGAATCTACAATGAGTATAAGTACCCCTCACGCAGGGCACAACAACATTAATTAAACAAATTTAGATTTTAATTATGGGACGTGAGGACCATATGCTTCGCGTCGATTTTATTGTTCAAAAGACGAAAGGTGATCCAGAGACCGAATAAGTTCATGCTGAGTAACTCATTGAGTCTCTAGGATCTGCCTTCCATTAGCCGTCCTACGGTGACATCTGAGTCCTGATTCCTTTCAGGAACTGTTTGACTGTTGGCGAACAATTGTCACTGACGATGTATTCGGATGTTGAGACAAGGTTCGTGAGCTGAACCGTAGGAGTGGATAGTCGGTCCTGAAGCACCTAAAGAAGCCTAGCCCGCGTGAACCGAACCCAGTGCAGAACATGAAGTGCATTCAATAATTAGTGAATATAGACTTGTTTTACTCTTTTACTCTGGTGTCTACGTATTTTACCCCAGCTTACTCATCCTAAATCGCAATCGCATGTCTTCCTAATGAATGATTTTCCTGTTGTCCTAGCTTCCTTTCTTGCGTGTTTGATCCTTGTATGCTCCTTGTATGAATGGTCTTTATATGAATCCTTTTTATATGAATGATCTGTGAGTGAAGCTTCTGTGTGAATGGTCCTTGTATAAATTGTTTGCATGAGTAGTCCTTGTATGAATGTTCTTCCTTTATTCCTGGTCGTTCTTGTACGAATATGAATATTGATCCCGTATAATTGTTAACGTGCACCTATTTAAATTGAAACTGTTCGTTGGTGTTACGAAGTGGAACTGCCAGACAGTTCGTTGGATAATGCCTTTTAGTCTCAATTGTTAATTGATGTATGTTAATTCATAGACGAATTAATAATTGTGTGGGGGTGGGGAACATGATGCACTGTTAAGTGCCCATGCATTTTTTTTTATAAAGAAGGGATATGAAAGATAGGTGGGATATTGGCCGCATGGACCGTGTAGGCGAGAACGGATCGGGCAGGGGGTGAGTTGGGTAACTGGCACTTAGCGCGAGAGGAGGTTGATGGAGCATTTCGGGAGGTGAGACTAATTGAACAACATAATGTTCGTATGATATTCTCATGTTAATGTTAAAATAACGTGTAAATAAATAATTCCCATTAACATAAGAATGTTCGTATTCTCATGGTGTAATCCTAACATAATTTTACGTGTTTTACTCGTGTAGGGAAATTCAATGTAATGCTGCTTTTCATTCATTATTTATTGATTTAACTTTTATTATTGTTAAACCCTTTTCAGAATTAATTCATTCTAATAGAATTTAACAATATAATTATGTACGTCATTCTGACATAACATGTATCAATTTTTT
>NW_011887774.1:463437-466463 GCF_000806365.1 Fopius arisanus | reverse complement strand
AATCATTCTAGAGCAGCTTTGATACTGAGCTGGCGGCAGCTGTCCTTAGTTGAGTTAGTTAATTTTGAAAAATTTTGGCGGTTTTATAAAAAAAAGTCTCGCGCCTAACATTTTTTCGATTCTGGTTTGGTCGCCGAGGGCTACGTGTTAGCATATTTTTTCCGCAGAGGGCGAAATACATCACAATACATCAGCGGATTCCTAATCAAATTCTGGGAATTTCGAATCCACGTAGAACTCTTTAAGTTATAAATTCGCGGAGTTATGGAGGTTTTAACTTGTATACTTGAAAAACACTATTTTCGGGACCTTGAAAGTGCGTCCATAGCGAATTAGCACTTTAGCAATAAATGATAACATAATCATATACTTTCAGCAATAATTTAATGAACTAAGTGGGACACGCGGTTTTTCGGTGTGAGATAAGGTAAGAAATGGCAACAATCTGCTATAACTAGACAAAAATTTTATTATATCCGATTGTTCATAGACCATGTAGAAGAACCGTAAATGTTTATCACGGTGATATACAAATATCCCTGCCAGTTCCATTTAGAAGCATGGAAAAATTCAGCCAAAGTTAATTTTGTGGATGAAACATGAAAGTTAAATTTTTTACCTAAAACTATCATCAGTCAATGAAAAATCCTCACAAATGGACAAGGCAGGTGTGATTTTGAAGCTTACTAGCTAAGCTCTCCTATCAGTATGCAATATATATGTGAATGTTTCATAGCATAGGGAGTCGGACTGGAGCGTTCAGTGGAAGTTGTAAAAGAAAGCACATTTTAGGGGCCCAGGCTGCATTTTGAAAAATCGATGCAACATTATTGCAGAAAGCTCAGATAGGAGTATGAAAGTTGCAACTTGAGTCTAGGGGCAGAAAAAAAAATAAAAACTACTCTCAAATCACATTTTTCTCGAATAACTCGGGAACTATAGCAATTGCAGCCATTGACGTAGTACCGAAAATTGTAGAGGTCGACATTCTCAACAAAAAGTTTCTAAGATATTTTACCCCTACTCCCAACGGTTCATCCCTAAGAGCCACCGAAACACACTGATCGGAAAAAAAATTAAAAGCGGGCAAAAGAATAATAATTTACATTTTGTTTTAATAGAAATATAATTCTGATTCTGTTAAGTTTCAATCTCAAAGTTCAAAATTCAAAAATCGTGGAGTTAATTTTAAGGTAATTGGATATCTTTTCACCGCAGCACAAAGCATCGACGCAAGTTCGAACATAAACCGAACAAGTCTTATTATCATTACAAAAAATCCAAATTTATAAAACGTGACATGCTAAAATTCTCATATTATGACTTTTAACTATTGATCTAATGGGTGGAATAGCTAAGTGGAGGTATCAATTTGAAGAATTCAATGAAATCAATGACATGACATGCTAAAGTGACCATATTATGGCTGATAGCTAATGATCTAGTTTATGAAATGGCTATGGATGAGATGCGCATTTGAAGATCCCAATGCGATGTACAAATTGATGTATAACATGTCCTCGTAGGTCAAGTAAGAAACATTGATCAATGGCAAAAGATACCATTTTTTGAATGTCACATAACGTGAAAAATGGAAACAATCGCCAATAACCTGATGGAAATGCATTCTAGTGGGGTTTATCATACAACATTTGGAAGATAAAGATAAATTCTCTTCGAAATGATATATGAATAGTCCAGCCTAGTCCATTTAAGCGCATCAAAACATCCGACCAAAGCTACTTTTTTAAGACAACTAGACAAATTGATTTCTGCTTGAAATTTTGTGCTTAAAAGTGTCATAAGTTGATGAAAAGTGATGAGAATTGGATGAGTCTGGTGCTATTTTGAAACGAATTTTTCCTACTGGGTAGAGTATATTATGATTCATGGAAGGGGAAAATATAGAAAACAAAGAAATAGCCTGGCGATCATCACGGATTTTTTACTGATGGATAAAGATAAACATCAATTGACGACTGATAATACAAAATTGCCTCATTTGAATCAATTCATTCGATTTTTGGCGACAAATCGATCAGTAGCCGAGAATGCATTAATTGAATTTCAAACAAATGAAAAACCCTTTACTCTTTTAAGTTACATTATATATTGTTACAAATTTTGTGTCAGAACCTAATGTTGGGGGTACTTCATTTATGGACATTATGTGAAAATGATCGATTCTATGAAGAAGATAGGCAAAATACGCGTTTGTTTAAATTCGCAATATTCTTTTTTTTTATTTTTCAGTGCATAAAAATTGAGGAGTTATTCGAATATTTATTATCCTCCCTTGATTTAGAGTTTATACGAATGTTCAACTATTCGTCAGGAAAATTAAGAGATTGGATAGGTCCCAAGGGTACACACGGGTTGTAAACGATGAGACAGCTCACCACTTGAGCTATACGATGGACGTATTGAAAGAAAAAAACAGTCCATCCAAAGGAAACTGTCTAGTCCGTTTTTACGAGAGGTTCATACCTCAGAGGTTCGGGACGTGAGAGAACCACTCAAATTTTACCATCACATTTTGTTGATCTATGAATACGTTTAGTTCCAATAAAACGCATTGACCAAAATGGCCTCCTAGTGAAAGTGATTCTATAGAATATTTTACTTTGACGACTCTGTTTACTAACGAAAAAAATTACCAGTCAGTTTTTTCGGTAATTAGGTACATTGACTACTCCCATTTCCAACTTTTTCAAATCCATGAATTTTTTCTATTTGAGATATAACCTGCAGTAAATAAATATCCTTAGCGTCGGACCTGAGTAGCTGTTAATGTATTTCAGCTCTTTGAGTTATCTCCCCCATTTTTGTGGATGCTCATGTAGCTGTACGACTACCCTCACTTCGCTGTTCCTTCAAAAAGCATTTAATGTATAATTAAATAAACAATGTTATGTTATGGGTGCAATAAATTCGAGGTGTGGTGAAGCACTCTTTTCAAAGAGTTTCAAGCCTCACCAGGACTTGGCATGACCCAGGGTTCGCGCCGGGGACGCGACTAGTATAAA
>NW_011887774.1:446301-462627 GCF_000806365.1 Fopius arisanus | reverse complement strand
GACGTCTGGGGGCAGGTAGAAGGGTACCAAGGGATGACAGATAAAACCGATAACGTGGCGTGACTTCAAATCGCTAGACTATTTTATAGAGAACTGGATGGTGATTATGCCAATTTTTTGTCGCAAATTCAGAGATATCATCATTTCGACGTAGACGGTGAAAATAAGAAATCTGAATGTTAGGTAATTTTCACTTCTAATGTCGGACGAACTGTATTACTCAACTGAAATGATGAGGACATTGTAATCTGACAGTATAAAGATATTGCACTGAGAGAAATATTCAATAAAAATTACGTGTATTTTCCGTAATTCTGGAGCGAAATGTGGTTGTCGGAAATTTTACGGAACTGTCACGTAATTTTTATCTAAAGTTACGGAATTTTTCCGCGGTGTTCCGTAATTTTTATCTGAATTATCGGTGAAAAATAACGATACCGTCACTTAAATTTTTCGAATCAACTCCGTAATCGGTAAGTGAATTGAAAGTTCCGTAATTTTTACTAAATATTTCTCTCCGTTTGCAAACGTTAACTTTAATTCTTATTAATCCTTTGTTGGTGAGACTATTCAATGAAACTGTAATTTCAACTCTCTGACATAATTGTTACAAACATGCCGAAGTTCTATTGTCGCGCCGTCATATGAAATCAATTAAACCAATCGAAGTGAAGTAAAAAAATTTGTTTTTCAATGCTGCTGATACTGTTATCTGTTATGAAAAATAAATATATGTTTAGAAAAAAGTAAAAGAAAAACTGAAATATCGCTCGTAATTTGTTTCTGATTTTCATCAAGGAATCATTGCAATAGAGAATAAATCGGTAATTACTGATTTAACAGAGCACCGAGGAGAGGGGTGGGCTATGACCGTAAATAATTTCGTGAACAGCATAGCGTAATTGTGTGTGTATTGTTAATTTTTTTATTAGATTTTCTTTGCGCCATTATCAGCAGAAGAATGGATGAAGGACAATTCAGATGGCATCATGTTTCACTTTGGCGCAGCGAAAAGTGGCGAGCAAGGGGAGCGACAGAAATATGAGGAACGCAAACATCAAATGTGTCCAACTCATACATATACTAGCTAATGAGGAAAACCTAATCTATTTTCTCACATATATTTTTGCAAATTGTCCCGTCCCAATTTCATTACGGAAGAATCAGTAAAAGGCTTATAATAACACAAAATTTAGACAGATCCATATCCGTTAAGAGGCATTATTGACAAGGAATTGAATTTTTATGTTTGGAAATAAAGATTACCACTCGCATTTATTCTACTTTTATAGTCTTCTCAATATCTAATAGTGACAATAACTCGTAACCGAAGAGTAACCAAAGAATGTTCAAAATATCAAAAATATGATGACTACGCATTTTCATGATTACTTCCCTATGTGCTGCATAAAAATTATTAACGTTCATAGGTCTTCCCTCTCCTCGAGGCATAGTCGAATCGCCCATTCCCGGTTACTTCTGTATTGCAATAATTCTTCCATGAAAATTACAAGCGACTCATTCAGTATAAATTTTTTTAACATTCATTTTTCAACATGCATCAATTTTCTTTTGAGACATCTCTGCTTGATACAGGACTGCACGTAAGTTCCGGATGTAAACATGAACCATCTAGATAAGATAGTAAATTTATTAAAATTACTAAAAAAAAATAATATGAAGCTGTTATACCCCAGATTTTGGTCAATAGCGTTATTATTGAATATTCGTAAATTTATGCCAGTAACTTCTAGACATTTACAGTAAATTGGAAAAATTTATTGAAATTAAACATAATCAGCCTAGCCCGAATTTCTGTGACAGTTATAAACATTCCTGACCTCTGCAATAGTCAACATGGATCGAGTACGACTCAGTGGAAGCTTTATTTAAAAAACCCCGACTTGAGTACCGTGAAAAACACATTGGCAACTTAGAAACTTATAATGCAATAAAACGAGCTCGTGCTGTGTTTAAAACCAAGCCAAAGTGTGTTGTCGAAGGCTCTCAAATCATTGATATTGATTATGTACACTGAGAGAAAAATGTAGTAGTTTCAACGGCATATGGTGCCAACCACACGCATTCTCTCGTATCGAAACCGAATTTCATTACCTTAGAAATAGATTCAAATAGATTCAAATAGAAATAGATTCATTGATTCAACGATTTTAACATCAATCGAATCAATTTTTGCTTCGAAACAAGAGAACGTGCGTGGTTGGCACCATATTCCATTGAAACTACTACATTTTTCTCTCAGTGTAGGTAAGCAGATGGTTCGTGTTCAGCACAACTAGAGTTTTTTGATGATTGAAGACGAAAAAAAATCGGTTTAGCATCTATTTTCATGAAAATGTGCTAATTTTTCAGACGTGAAAAATGTATACTCAACCCGCAAAATCACCCGCACTAAACAACGTTCGTTATACGATGTCAATCGTAGAGCAGCTGCTGGTGAGTATTACCCTATACATTCACTTTTCGAACTATCAGAAACTTGTGATAATTATACTATTGGAATAGGTTCAATTGATACGGGAATAGGTCGTCGGCAATTGATGAAGTTTCTAGCTGGGCTTAAAATTCCGTCTCCTACTGAACCCATTTTTAAATTAGCCGAAAAACTCGTGAGACCAGCTTCCTTTTCTGTAGCCGAGGATTCTTTTAAAAAAACAATTGCGATGGAAAAGGAATTAACAATTGCAGCATTATCATCTACTGAGAAGTAAGTAAAAGACATTCCATAATTTTGTTACTCAAAATTGAGTGAAAATCGTTGAACAATTGGGAGCGTATTTCGTGGGGTTCTTCGCTTTCACTGTACCTTTAAGAGGTCATTTGAGTATGCAGAAGGCAGATCCAAATTCGGCTCCAACGTGTGTTAGTCATAATCTTTGTAATCAGTCAGATGACAAAATTAAAGTAATAAACTCTCATGTTTAAATAGGGCAGACAATAATTAAAAATACCCCCCACGCAGATAAACAAAAATGATAATTTCATAATTGATAAAGAGTTCATATCAAATAACGAATAGGGAAATTTAAGATATTTGTTCGAACATTATCTAGTCGATTCGATTTTTATTTTATTGGTCGAAAATATTCTGAAATTTGGCATACTGCATTGGGTGAGTTGTCCCATTGAGAATAAAGCAATCATCATAAAAAAAATGAGTATTGTAAACTATGGGATTTTTTTAATTTTCAGAGGCTGTGGAGCCTATCAAGTTGACCAAAAAATCAATGAAAAATACGTAATTCGAAATTGTAATTGAAAATTATCACTCGTCATTACGGGAGAAAATAATATATTTTATGGCTTATTTTTGTACTTGCTACAGCTAAAATCGTTTTTTTTAGATGAGTATGTCAAATTTTTTAATTGCATTTTTACTTAAGTGCGACATCATAGTAATAGCTGATACTGAAAGAAGAATACAAAGGAAAAAAGAGATGCATTCAGGTATTGTATTCTGAGAAAAGAATAACTTTTTCAGGTAAATTTCTTTGCTACCAGTAAATGTATATTAATGTGTATATTTAATAAGTATCAATTTTCTTAATGTTCGTATATTTATTTGGCAAAGGTACATTTTTTTTCCGGTGTACTGCTTATGATCAGTAAAGTTATCTCTCTCTGGCACACAACTTTCTTTACGGAATGGAAGGAGCTACCTGCCCCATTATTCCAAATCGATCACAGTCCGCGAATTGTTATTGGTTCCCAGTGAAAGTATATTTGAAAAGTTTATAAAAATAATAGCAAGAATATGAAAAAACATAAACATTTGATAATGAAAAAAAAATCATTGCAAATGGAGAAGATATTTCAAGTGAAAAATATATTTGAAAATGAGCATGGGAATGAATGTTTGTGAATCAAACCTTGTTGTCAAGATTATGTTACGATACAGATGGTGGGCGTTCAATGACCTACTCGAATGACTTTTCCACACATTGTCACAGGGTCAAAAAGGAAGAGGTTGTGCAGCGGTGGCTCTCTCTGAGATACTGCCTTTATTATCTCTTGTCCCATCACACCTCCCAGAATGGCACAGACTGGACTTACTTGACCATAAAGATCCCCCCTAGAATTCCAAATCATTTATAATCATTCAATTGATCAATGCAATGTAATTGATTAAAAACAGAATGCCACGTTGTCACTCACTCAACGACATAATTAATTTTCTCTCCCAAGGTGTACTCTTTGATGATAGCCTCAGCCTCTTGAACCAACGCGGGAAGTTCGGACGCACGTTCACTTGGGGTTGGATCCTTGCCATATTTCTCTCGATAGTTCATCATAACTACAAATAAAAGTAAAGATAATTATATTCAGTTATAAATTTACCAATGATTAATATATTATTAAGTCTTACCCTGAAACAAATGATAAATTTCGGAATTTTTTGGTAATGTCTTTGCAGTAAGGATTTTCTCGAAGGGTACAAAGTTCTCTGTTTTCTTGATGGTGTTCACTATCCCTTCGACACTTTGATTATCTTTAGAGTCTCCCCCAAGGCCTGTTTTTTTCTTATTTTGAACTACATCCCTAAAAGAATTAATTAATATCATCAGCAATGCTATGACTAATGTGAAATAGAATAAGTGCGTTTAAGACCCGTATGGATATTCTATCGAACATGATCTTTTGTTTAAATTCTATCTTATTAGATAGATATTCAATCATTTTTTCTCCTTTTTTCATTATCTTATTATAACCATTCCAATAGTTCCCTCGACACGGTACAAATTTGATCTCAAATTTTAATATCACAATATAGTCACAAGCTAACAAGATCGAATCTAAACAAAATATCATGTTCGATAGATAGTGCATGCAGGCCTTTAATGAAATAAGGAATAAATCACTCACATGGCATATTCATGTGTTAAGAGATCCTCGAACGTGTACCCAAACATCCCCCAAACATCACCAGCAAAGAATTTGATGTTGTATTTTCTGCAAGCTGCATTGATTCTCTTCAACTGAGTAATAGTGCACTCGGAAGCACAGACAACATCGAAGTCCCTGAAGAAGGTATCTGGCTTGGTGTCAATGTTTGAATCATCAGCCGTTACTTCAACCATCGAGTTGAGGTTTTGGGAACGCTCTACTGAAGCTTGTGCTCGCTGAAGAAAATTGATCCCCACTATGTAACAATCTGGGATAACTCCTTAAAAATTCTATAATGACTCAATCAGGGAATAACTACCTTTTGGTCTACCTTCATTTTTTTTTACCGTAATACTATGACTATTAAAAATTCTAGGGCCTTAAATTTGCTTCTTTGTCCGCTTACACCACAATTAAAAATATTCAGATCTGTTTACCAAATCATATAATTTCGAATAATCCACAATGATTTTTAATTAAGAAAAAAATATATTAAAAAAAAAACAGTTGAAATTGGCTTTGTTAACTTTGAATGATTAACGAATAAAGAAGAAGAAATTAAAGATTGTTTGATTATATTTACATTCTTCCCAATATCTTTTCTATCAGCAAAGAACTGTGAGCAGAAATCCTCTGGAGTCAAATCTCTGTGATCCAGGAATTTGATCGACTTAATCCCAGCAAGAATAATATTCTTCGCCACTTCAGCACCGAATCCATTCAGTCCAATCAGAAGAACCTTGGCCAAACGTAGTCTAAAAAGAAAAACAGCAAATTGCTTATAGGATTCTCATGAACAAGCCGCTGAAATTCTAGGTTAGAGACATGACTTACCTTTTTTGAGATTCCAATCCCCATAGACGAATCTGTCTGTCGTAAAGTTCAGCCTCAGCATCAGTGAGCAGCTGCGAACCATTTCTTTCTTCAACCATTATTAATAGATATTGAAATATTTGAAAAAACTTATAATAATTGATGGAACAAATTCTGCCGCGCACGCTTTGTATCACCGATAATACAGGAATTTACCTTGAATTCAATACGACAACGGACAGTCCCTGTCATCTGACGGACAAAGCGCGAATTCTCTGCTCACTTTATCGAAAAGTTGAGTCAAGTGTCAAAATTGACAGTTACGATTGAAAACAAATTATAAATTATGGAATTTCAATTTGGTCACATTTGATTGCTGTACGTAATTCATATTGATAACTTTGAATTCAGGTTGTATTTTTACGAAAATTAAAATTTAACTAAATGTAATGAATGTCTAAGAGATCTAGGTTAGGTAAAGTTTATTCATTCCTAATTGTTGAAGTTGCTGAGTTTTATTTTCATTGTTGGTAATATTCAAATGAAAGTTGTTAATAAGGGGAGAGATAAGTCGAGGAGTATTATCAGTGACCTCTTGATCATTCACATTAATTAATCGAACCTTGCAAGACTTTATATGCTGCAGTAAATTTTTACACTTTGGAATTATTTTTTTATTTCTTGTTTTTCTGCTGATTACTGCCACATATTATCTCGTAGACACAACGCCTCTCAATAGCCTTAAAATTAATTCCCTGGATATAAATCAATGTCAATGCAAGGTACGGTTTTAATCCATCCCCAATCACAATTGACATGAGCAATTAATATTATTTTCATTTAGAAGCAAATTAAATCATTCATTCTACTTTTAAATGTTAGTGATTACCGTACAATTGACTGATTTTTTAAATGAAAAAATTGATTAATAAAAATGTTAAGACTAATATTCAATAAATATTTCAGGTGAAATTTTTAATCTGATTTTTGACGTATAAAAACACCAAAAATGGACAACGATTTATCGATAGAAAAGCTCTTCGTCTTCAAATTTCCTACATGCACAACAAACGAAGATTATGCTCTGGAAATTCCGATACGAATACCTTATCATGGCAATGTCACAGAGTTCGCATATCGTATAATGTCATCATTTAAACTCCCATCTTACGTTGAAACAGATCTAATGGATTCACTAACCGAAAACGTAGGTAAGTGGACGCAGGAGTATTACGACGACCGAGATGACAAGCTGATTGATGCTGCAATCAATGGTAAACTGGATGTTGAAAGGATAGTTAAGGATTGGGAAAAGGCATATAAAACGAAGACAGTCGAGTATGCTGAACCCATTGGGACAACTGACGAAGAGCTTTTCGCTGCTGCCTACCACAGACTCGTCCATTCTCCTTCTCTCGAGCCTATTTTGCAGGCTGAGCATAAATATGGCAAAGATGTCACTGAAGTTATTCAAATACGAGATGGGGAATATGAGCAGCTAACACAAAAGTTCGAACTTTAAAATTTATGGCAAAACCATTCAAGTTGATTTCGATTCTACACAATTAACACAACGTCAAACTATTCCATCACAATATTGCAGATTTTAATATTGTGATGAAAAATATTACGGGGAAAATTATATTACTGCTGGTAATAATATTATACCGTCAAAATATCACAGTGGGAAATATTATTGATAAACATGCTACACATTCGAATTTGGATTTTGTGTTATTTTTTAACTGTGTTCTTCTTTTTGATTCTGTTGTTTTTGTTGGAATAGTTTTCAGTGTATCATTATTCTTCTTGGTAATATTATAATATTTATGACCATTTCTGTCTCTATAAGACTTTGGAAATGTCTTGAGAGTTCCGTGAAATTATAGATAGGAATCAACTTGAAACATTTTGTCTGTTTGATAGTGACTCGGTATTGCACATAACAAGTTCAAAAAAATGGAAGTAAAATTTTGAATGATTTTTCTTTTAGACAAACTGATGAGATGAAGCTGGCAGTGGAAGCTCTGGAAGCTGGATCCACTGAAAAATCTATCAATGAAATGGCAGCGAGGCACTTTGAGGAACAAAGTTTATTACAGGGTCACTGGGGCTCGAGAGTTGATGCACTCAAATTGGAACAACGTCGTCAATATCGTAATTGGATCATGAGATTGCTCGAGGAGCAACAGACTAATATGCTACCAACACCGGTGTAATTATTACTCCTTCAGAATGTCAATGTCAAACCTATATCTGTTGGAGGCGATTTATTTTTATTTTAATAAATTTCTTCTTTAGTGAATCCCCAATGGTACCAATGCCTTTGGCACCAGAACTCATGTCAAACAATGACAGTAAGACAGCCCGAAACACTTCAGACATGCCACAGTTAGAAGAAAGTTTTACCATACATCTAGGCTCTCAAATGAAACAAATGCACAATATCAGGATTTTAACTGGAGATGTTCTAGATTTTTGTAGAACGAAAAATAATGGGTAAGTCACAACTGAATCTTAAATGAATGAATGAGTGGGTTACAACTTGATGTATGATTTTTCTCTTCCAGAAATATGGAACCAACTCCACAAAGATTGCAGACAGCTCTTGGACTGTACTCGAACGACCTTTGTGGTCTAGTTCTCCTGAGTGACAATCATCTAGGGAGTTACTCTGGTATCACCAAAGGTTGACACAATCATGAGATACCTTATCGACAATTTTGACTACGAATTGAGCTGAACCTCTCATTTTCAGAGCTCACTTCCATTTGTCAATTGACTACGGAATTTCATTTCCCTCCTATTGACGAGCAATTAGAAAAAATCAAAGAGGATGTTAAAGAAGCTGTCGCGTGGAGACAGACGCACCATCGAGAGGGGAGTGATAACCAGGTCAAGAAATCAGCATCTAGTCGATCGCTACAAACTGGCGATGTTTTTATTTCAAGGCATTCCAATTTAGCACAGGTTCATGTTGTGTTTCACATGGTTGTCAATGATTCATTACGTTCAGGTAAAAGAATCTATTAGCGATGGGATGGAAATAATGGCTTTATTAATTGCTCAGTTAATTTAATTTTCTTGCAGGCGATATCAACTCAAGATGCCCAGCGATTCTCGGCCTGAGAAATATTCTGAAAACTGCTTGCGTTAATGATGTGACAACCATTACAATTCCAGTATTACTCGTCCATGAAATGACAGAAGTAAATTTTCTTCCATTATCAAATCTTTTTTTTTTGGTGCTTAGTGAGCTACTCTTAAATTTTTTCAACTGAAGACTAAAATTGACGACGTTTTTTGCTTTGTCTCTTAAATTTCTTTTGAATATGTCGTTCAAGAGATTATCCATCGTGAAAATTTTGTTGACAGATTCTGTCAAATGGTAGAAAATTTCGAGAAACGTAAAAAAACAAACATTACGAATTTCAGCATAAATTTGTAGAACTTATCATAATACGAAAAATTTTGTAGAAACAGTTTCGGAAATATTGCCACCAAAAATGTTATATTATGTTAAGTTGATAGAATGTTACAATACCACAAACAATGAAATCATCTGAGAAAATATGTCATTATACCTGAAGTTATGACATTTGACATTTTGTGACAAGTATCTATGACTTAATAATCTGTTGGAATGTGTCATATTCTGTAAATAAGCATCATAGTCTGACAGTTTGTGACGAAAAATGTCATCAAATATCACACAGAGTGAGTAGATTCCGAGAACATATTATGAAAAATTATGATCGATGCTACGAAAATTTATAAGATTATGGCAGACTTTTCTGTTGGAACTTCTTAGAACACTTTCTGAAATTCCGTCAAATTTTGACATATTTTGACCGATATTGATATAGTATTATATATTTCGCCAATTTTTTGATCGACAAATTTGTCGAAATGTGTCAGAAGTTGCCTTTTCCTGACACAATTTCGGTAAGAATTGGTAGACTATTTCGATACTGAATGGATATTCATAATTAACAAGGACGTTTCGATTTTTTTCTCTTTAAATTTTTCATTGTGATTTTTACCCTATTTCGTAGGACATGACAGTCGCCTGGTGTACAAAACGTGCAGAACTTGTATTCAAGTGTGTTAAAGGATTTATGATAGAAATGGCCTCCTGGGGAGGGGCAGAACTGAAAAATTTACAGTTCCTAGTTCCAAAGGTGAATGCATTACTTACGACGTAATGGTCAGTTTTTTTTCATTATATTTTTATTAATGATTTTTATTCCAGGGAATGTCTGAAGAAGTTTTTGGAACATTGGCCACTATGCTACCAAGTATATTCCGGGTGTCAAATCCCCTGGTTTTCAAGGCGAATGGTGCACCCAATACACCGAAGAAATAAATCCATAAAGGAATTCATTCTGATTATCAGGGATGTTTTTTTTCCTTAATTCATATATGCCTTTATTTTGCTATGTGAGGTATCGCCTAGCTTGCTCAAATTTAAAATTCATCGGCAATAATTGTGATAAGATACTTGTTTAATCATTAAATAAATAACGATTTATCATTTTTGAATACTTTTCTTAGCCTGTCAATCATTAAATAGTTCTGTTCATAATTCTGTCTACACTCCATAACTCGAAATGAATGACATTCGATTCACACAGTATAATTATGAATAAGAATATCGAATTTAGTGTTGGTAATTACCCGAAATGATCAGAATTCTTCAGGATCATTGCTACTAAAAGTTTTATATTTAATTGAAAAAAAAATAGCATTAGCGCCATTATCGCTCATCGGTTGCAGAATTTGAGGAAAACAATTAAATTATCAGCATGCAACCCGAGGGCAGCTGAAGTATTTTAAATAAACTGTAGTGGGAATTATCAGAGAAATTTATCACATACAGTAAAATATGGTACGTTAGCTACAACGATGCTGAACTCAATGACCCGGTTGTCACTAACTGAATTCTCGCGATGAGGGAATCGAAATCGCTCTTTGTATTCCGGTAGTTCGTCACACGTAGACGACCTACGCAAAATCGAGCTACAAAGTAGCTGATCTTGATTTTAAGGGCTTGGGAGAAAAATTGAAAATGTGGCCACGTGTGTTGATACTTCTGATGACTGCAGCTATTGTGATAGATGGAAAAGGGGATTCTGAGGTGAGTGACAATCAATATAATCATAGGAAATCATGAATAATATCCCTATTTTTCTATGTATATATATACGTATATTAATGAATTTCAATGCATTATTCATTATCTATTATTTCCGTAGTAAATCTTTCTTTCGTAATAGTGTTTGGAGTTTGACCATATTGGTCATGAGTATTTCATCATTAAATGCGCCTCTTTAAATAATTGATATTTAGAAAGATTTATTGATTATTATGTTGAAAGTATAATGCACGCTTATAATATTCTCATCTAATTCATTCACCATATGGAGAATGAAAAAATTTCATTCGCTTGATGAACGTAATTTTTTAGATAGACTTGTCCCACCGTCACATGAAGAAAGAAGAATTCTTCGTAACTATTCAACATAAACTCAGCATCCAGGATGTTACAGAACTTAATTTAAAAGGAAATGACTTCGACAGTTTTCTGGACTGTTCTGCAAAACTAGTCCACTTAAAGAGCTTAGACTTGGCGGAGAACAAGCTCCAGCGGTTCTTCTTTCTATGCAATGACGAGTACTCACTCGAATACTTGAACATCAGTCATAATCATTTGGAATATATCGACGATCAAGCTCTGAATGAGAGAATTCCTAAACTCAAGGTGTTGGATATTTCCCACAATAGAATCTCTGTTATTAATGAAACTATGATAGAGCACATGAAGGTATGTCGTTGATTTAAAATTATTTTAACAATACTTTATGATACAAGTTAAAAAAGGATACTTTCGCCCGTCCCGCGCGCAATAAGTTAAAAAGCACGGCTCAAAGAAAATGTCTCCAGTTCTAAGTTCTCCTGGAATTAAGATCTGGAAAAAATGAAAAAATGTCTTAAATCGTGCTACAATGACGACTTAACGAAAAATGTCTTTTAGAAGAAGTTTCAAATAATAATCTAAGTCTCTTACAACTTTCTATTTATTCCCAAAGAAGTAAAAAATTGACAGTAAATTGATATTTTAATTGGTCTTTAAAATCCGATGAGACTAAAGCCTCGTTAAATTTCATTTTTCTATCTAAATTATGCTTCCGGACAGCCATCACTATATCGCGTAATAAGCAAAGATACTGAATTTTTGCCCTATAGAGCCTAATCTAGTCACTTCCGCTTTCAGATCCTGGAATTTCTTTCAATGGCGCACAACCCAGTCATTGACATACACGAGAAGGCTTTTCTAACGCAGAAGAGTCTCAAACACTTAGACCTGGCTAATATCAGTGCAGAGTCAATTCCGGGCTCTTTGTTTCGTCCCCTGACAAACCTAACATTCTTAAATATTTCTTTCAACCCCATCGTTAATATTCCCTTCCTCCCTTCGTCGCTGCTTGAACTTGATCTTTCTGGAACCTTCATCTTCTTTCCGGATAACATAATTCTTCCGCAATTGGTGAGATTCCATTTGAACTCCATGCCAAAAATCACAGGAGTGGTCCTCAATGATTTCGAGAACTTTACTATGCTTGAGGTTCTCTCGTTGGAGAGGTGTCCTATTCTGTCAGAGTTCAGGGTCTGGCCTCCTAACAATAGAATTTTACCGCATTTGCATCATTTATCCGTAAAGGGATGTGATCTGGAGACTCTCAACGATGACCTTCGGCCAATAATGCAGAGAATTGCAATTGTGGACTTGCAGAATAATCCATGGCACTGCGATTGCAGAATGCAGTGGGTCAATCGACTAAATTTATCTAGTGAACTTAGCCAAGAAATTAAGTGAGTACTTTTTGACACTATAATGTTTCAACATTTTTTATTAGAGATGTGAAGGAACTGCTAATTTCTTTTTTTCCCGAAAATTCTGGTTAATGAAAAAACTACTTTTGAAAAGTATGAACTGAACATTTTCCTGCCAGAAACTTTCTTAATTATGAGAATTCAGAAACTTACTATGACTAGGTATTTTCATTACAGTTTTTTCAAACTTTTGAAAAGTATAACTTTTACGTTTCATATGTTTTTAAAGTACGTACCATCGGTAAACTGCAAAAACTTCTTAAAAGTGTATTTTATACTTTTTACAAGTATATTTTGTATTTCTCGCAAGTTAGAAGATAACTGAAGGTAAGTATTTCAGATATGGGATAGTTTCTGAGATATTTGCAAAAAGACATTTCACAAACAATCACCGAATTTTCGAAAACTACTCTGCCGACTGGGCTGAAATTTAGCACAGATCAAGTCCATATTAGGATCTATGAACCGACAAAATTTCAGATTTTTTAGAATTAATTTATCCGTTTATTCTTCTCATTTTCTAAAAGTTGGCCACCACTTGACCACTTGCATATGCACAGATTGCCCCCAAACTTCCTATTTTTACATTTCAAACCGTTCTACCTCATTTCCAGGCAAAGTTAGGAAATCGAAAAATCTAACGATTGCAATGCTTCCATTCGCAAGGAAAAAACGGAGAAATGGCTATATCTCGCGATTTTTCTACGAACGGGTATACACTTTTTCATAGTTTTATTTAAAAATATGCATATATCTCAGAAACTATCGAACTGATTTATTTATTTCTTCTTGCAAATGTTCGGCTCAATGTGCTCTGTATACATCGGCCAATTAATTTGAAATTCGACAGAAAATTTCCTATTATGACGACAGCACACAGAATATTTTCTATTGAAAATGGGCTCGATCGAATGATTCCTTTAAGGATGCTGTATCGCGATAGTCGCTGGAAAAAGTTTATCCGCTGTAAAACGGGCCAGTTTAGACCACAATCTTTTCACGGTATATGTTCACAGTTGATTGATTACATTGTGCATGGATAGCAAAAGCATAACTATATATTTTCCATATAATCTATTTTAAATTATATAAATTTATGGACTTTCGATAATTATATTGCGTAAACCAAATGGTTAATCGATTTGGTTTTTTTTTCTATATTTCCTCCCACGATATATATTCCATGGCATTTTTAAAATTCTCATCGGTCTAATAGAGTTTCTATTTGAACACGTGTTAAAACACTTGAATTTCAAAAAATTATATCGCAAGTTTAACAAGATCAAGCGCAAATGGGAAGCGCTCATTTTGTTGCTTATTGTTTTAATTATTCACCATAAAATTTTCAGCGAAAACTGTGGAACAAAAATTTTACGATACAAAAGCCTTAAGAGATATTGCCATTTTTCATTTTGTTCGGAAAAATCATTGCTGGGATAGCTACGGATCCATTCGGAAATGTACTAGCAATTGTATTGATAGAGATAAAAAATGAGAAAAAAAAACTACCGCATAAAGTAATGGTTAAATGCTTCCTGCCCAACAGGCTAGGCCAACTACTTGTTTTATATTTATACTTATAAAATTGTGTCAAAATAACAATTATTTATTTTTTCGTTTAACATTATTTTAGTTTTTCTAACTGATGTCAACTTTCATTCTCAGAAAACTAAATGGAACTTTTATAATTATTGGAATTATTTTCATCCTTATCGATAAATTATTTTTGGAGTTCTCGAAAAAATGTCTAGATGTCACCACTAGCCTCATAAACTATTTCAGTAGTCTTAAGTCGAAGACGTGAAGATTATAATCTATAATTGACTTTCACAGTAAAAATATATGGGAAGTATTAAAACTATGACGAACAAAAGATTTCAGATACATGCTACGTACAGCCATATTCTTTGATTCTGTCATATTCTTGAAGGATCTCTTAGGCATGAGTTTTTGTCACAATATGCCACAGTATGACAAATTATGACATCAAAAATGGTATATAATTTCACTTTTTATGACATTTTTGGTCATAGCTTCAATTTCTAAAAATTTTCTGAGAAAATTTGACATCTTATAAGTTCTGCAAATTTATGTTCGAATCCGTAATAATTGTCATTCTTTTAGATTGTTTGAAGTTTTCCGTATTTTTTTGACGGAATATTCGAATCTCTCTGCAAAATTTACAAGAGGCTCACGTAAACAATTCAGAACGGTGACAAATTCATCTGGAAGCCGATAACAATAATTGACAATGTATTATTTTGATGTTTCAGATGTAACAGCCCTGAGCAACATGAAGGTAAGCTGCTCTCACAAATTCCGAACCACGACCTAATCTGTCTGGAAATATCGACCACCACCTACACAGCCATCTGGGTGTCTATGTCGATAATTGTGATTCTCCTGATATTATCCGCGGTGTGGTTATTCTGGAGAGGTCCTCTAAGACACTGGACTTTACCAAAACGCAATGGTGACACAGTTAGTTATAAGAATGTTGTTGAATCGTCGAATGACTTAATTCGAATATTAGTGACGGACGACAGAGCTGAAGAGTAGCAACTCTTAAATTAAATTCACTTGAATGAATGAGAAAATAATGAATTTCTCCATGTTTTTGTTGCTGACTCATAAAAGAGCTGAAAATAGTTATTTATAAGGAGCACTAGTCAACTGTGGTAATTTTCAATCGATGTATGGTCCATTTCATGGTGAACCCCATTATTCTCCATTATTGAAGCATCTGTCAGTAACAATAGGTGTGTATTATCCAATGGCAGACCGGGTAGTCCCAAAATATCTTTGACACAAACATTCTCTCAGCTCATTTCAACCCCTTCGTGCCCAATAAAAGAGATACAGTCTCGATAGTAAAGAAAACAGTCTACCTGGTTACAATAGCTTCCACAGTGGCTTGACTGCATTCGAATGAGATTACGGCTGTGCCCGCCCTTCCTCGCGCTTCACCACCATTTACTTTATTTTTTTTCATCTCCTCTCTCGCTTCATTTTAACGTTACGAAGAGGCGGTGCGTAAATACACACGCTCTGTGTTGATTATTAACATTAGGGGGACGACCAGTCGGCCAAGTTAATGGTGACTAACGTGCGGTTCAAATTCAACTTCAACAGATACTCAACTACATTTACGTTCACTCTAATATTTACTACTAAAATTTATGCAAAATAAATTGACATTTTTCAATTTAGACCTTGTTATTCATCCTTTTCATCATATCTAAGCCAATTAAACATTTTTTAGAAATAATACTATAGAAGGACTTTTTACATTTTGTCAATAAATCCTTCGTATTGAAAAACTTTTATTTTACTATATTATGGGAATAATCGAACTTTCGAAATTAAAAGTCTTATTTTAACTGTTATTATTGTGATACGATGAAAAAACCAATAAAAACCATACACTTTTTATGCACTACAAACATTCCACAGCTTGCTTAGTTTTCGGAGTAATAGAAAAGTATTCACTATTAAATTTCGTAGACTCTTTGATTACTAAGTGAAAAAAAATCTACTATTCTGTTACAATTGTCAATCAATCATACCTTTTAATTCTAGGCCATTTTTCTTATTATAATGATAAAGAATCAAGACAGAAGGAATGCTTCTATTATGAAGCAATTGAAATTTTCAACTAAAGAAAATAGTATTGTTGAATCTAGAAGATTCTTTTCAAAAATTACGAAATTTTTT
>NW_011887774.1:440457-444790 GCF_000806365.1 Fopius arisanus | reverse complement strand
TATCTCAGCACCACGTCAGTCGAACCTCATGAGTGTGCGATTATTTTGCAGCTCTTTTCACGCTCTTCTAAATGATATAAGAGTGATGCCCGTTAGATTACAATAAACACATGAGAAATATGACAAAAGTGAGTCGCACGAAACTCACCGCCATTTTTATTTCATTTGGAAATATCTAAAGAAATATGGAAGATATCCAGAAGAGAGTTGAACTAGACCAAAGGAGTTCCTCTAGAAAATGGTATAAGATACAGCAGAAGTATTCTCCAAGCAACTTTTGATTTTCTTCTATCTTAGGTGAATGTCCATAAGATCCATGTATTACATTGTTACTTATACGAACGAAATGATAGCATATAACTCATATATGTAAAATTTCATTGCAGGAGTTTCTGAAAATTAGACCAAAGGAGTTCCTCTAGAAAATGGTATAAGATACAGCAGGAGTATTCTCCAAGCAACTTTTGATTTTCTTCTATCTTATGTGAATGTCCATAAGATCCATGTATTACATTGTTACTTATACGAATGAAATGATAGCATATAACTGGTATATGTGAAATTTCATTGCAGGAGTTTCTGAAAATTCAATTCGTTATGGTGCCGATTGGCAAGGTATTCTCACAGAAATTAATGCAATATTAATCATCTACGGAATAATCAGTAAGGGCTTCACTGAAGTTTAGGTCTCATGATGCTCGAATTCTGAGCGTTGAACGCTCAATAATAAAAGAATACTTTTCACCAGTAAAAAGTACTGAGCACCAGTGCGTAAAATACTTTTTCAATGTAAAATTACACTGGAAATACATTATCGTCGCATTTTAATAGTTCAATTATTCAGGAAATACTGTGTACATTTCCCTTTCCACTTTTCCCCTTCTCCCGCTGCCACCCAAAAAACCAACGCAGACTGGTGCGTAGTGTTGTATGTTTTTTTGTTGATCATATAGAGAGGGGATTTTATCTGATTAAACCGTCATGGAAACATGGGGTTACGCGTGTAAGCCCCGTAAGGCTCGTCCATGGGGAACATCGGGGAAACAACTGAATAATGAAAATAAAACCCAATGATGGTATCGCTAAGTACCGAGGGATTACGTACGCATCAACGCGTTCCCGATGAACTTGTTCTCATTATTATAGGGCTCAGTTGCTTCCATTATATTTTTCCGTAAATATGTATGAACTTTGAAGATTTCAGGTATTTTAATTGATACTTATTCATCCGGATTAGGCCAGGGAAATATATTTCCTGCTTATATCGTCATTTGCTAAATCGCGAATGTATAAGTGTATAACAATAATAGGTATCGTCTTTGATGACCATAAATTAGCGACAGTTTCCAGATTGAAGAATTTCGAATGCGCACGCGTGCATATACGAATGGTTTATTCCTAGTTGCCTAGGATAGAAGATGGAGCAGGGAGCGGAAAGGAGAGGAGAGGAGAGGAGAGGTTGGATCCATTGAACAATAGCCTATTCGGTATATTGCGTGACCTATCGTCGTGTGCACGTTTCCCCCTGGGTGTCCGCCACTGCCACACACTCCATCCCCTCGACATTTGTTGCCCCTTAGATACAAACTCCTGTTGGATATGGAGAGGGGGCATCGAGGGCTGGACACATTGAGTTATAATGGTCGACAAATGTGTCGTGTATTATACGCCAGAGGTGTGAAACTCTCGTCAAAGTAACTCGCATTTTACCTCTCGTTGACAATGGGATGCAGGTTAAAGGGTGGGGGTAAAGTGGGGAGGGTAAACTTTGGGAAAATATGAAGTGAGATGGGGTATATAGGTTTGAGCCAAGCAGCTTATGTCGATCAATGGATTCACAAGCGATCTTTACAGATTGCTTGTCGGGAAAAAGTGTCCGGCTTACAATGCCAAATGCCTACGTTCAATAATGCTGCTTAAATATTTTTCACCATGGCTATTTTTACGCCGGCTTCTCTCACCTTTTTTTGCTTGGCTTTGGCTTATTGTTATACTTGAGAGACTCGAATTATCCGATTTTGTGTTGGCTAAAACGCAAGTCTCTGCAATTTGAGGTGAAACACGTTTTCGAGACAGGGGGTATTTGGAGCAATTGGCGGGTTAGTTCATTGTTGAGAAAACAGGAAAAATTAACAATCATATACCAAAGTACACTAAAGGTTTTTCGAAGGGAAGATATATTCTGCACTTGTCTCCAATTCGCAAATGTACTGGGCGCCACTGTTTCATTCCAACATACCGAAAATTTAGTGAACGTGAGGATTTTAGTCATTTGAATAATACATTATCATGATTACGTTATTAAAATTATGCAATTACTTGCACTGAAAGTATTACGAATAGCAGCGCTACTAAGGGAGAGTAACTGTTCAAGTTGTCTTGAGAACTCTTAGGATTTCATTTAAGTACTTTTGATTAATTAGTTTATTGGTAGACGTGATATCTGCGATGTGGGGAAGAAGAGTTGCATAAACGAGATAGGCTTATGGTATGAAGACAGCATGTCGGAGCAGGAAGAAAAATGCTCCAAATTCCAAAAATATTGAGGTCTCCTATACAGAAGATTGGAAATTTTTGTAAAGTAATATTCATTCATAAAAGTTCCCTTCTTACTTCCAAACAATTTTTTTTTACTTACTAAATTTTTTTCTTAATGTATCAGCTTGTTTCTTGTACAGATTGAATGAGATTGAATATACTAAAATAAATTGTCTTTATGCGATCTTTTTGGATATAACATGTGTAATTCTTTCCTTATTTATTTTTTATACCCATCTCAACCCCTATGTACCAAGGAAAAACCTCACCTGAAGGAAAAACCTTTGGTCAGATATAGTTGTCTCTGATTTTTGTTTTCTACGCGAGAAATTAAAGAACGCCATGAATGATACCGGCGGAAAGCGAACTGACGATCCTCCGCATACCAGTTTGACGCCTTAACCACTCGGCCATTGTCGATGGTTATAATATGTGTATTTGAATAAAGTATCAAATATTCTGAATTTAACTATATCTCCATTAGTTCAGGGCTAGAAACAGAGATTCGACTCGAGTCCATGTAGTAAACTAAGTCATTACTATACTCTCTTCGACATCTAATTCGTTTACAATTTTATGAGACATTTTTTTTCAGACATGAAAATTTTACGACTAATATGCATTGATTACATACTAGTATTCCTACTTCGATGATTGTTTGTCAACTATCACCTATACCTTACCTGGAATCTACTCAACAGCAAACAATATGGTTGATAGTGACGATATTTGTGAATGAATGAATTTTCTCAATTCTGAGTGACTTTTACTGACGTATGGACCTGCAAATTGAAATTTTCTTCTTCATTCACGGAATACAATAAACCGCGCATATAATTATTCCATTATTGTACAGAACTTTCATTATTGAACAGACATTCGTTGAAAAAAATCATTTGAAATGGATAAATTGATAAATTAACGGCCAGTTTTTTGATTACGTCAATCGGTTGACGCTTGCATTAAGTTAAAGTTATCTTCAGGCTAAGAATTCCGATTAATTGAAATTACCGCCAGATTAATTAACAGTCAATAAGAGCCTTTAACCGGTAGTTAAACGTTGCTATTAACGTGGTTAACGTACTTATCATAAAACTGGTCGTAAAAAAACGTTTTTGCACGCAATAAATCTTTTGCGGAAATTACCGGGATAGAAGTGTTTAACAGCTTCCAATGCTCCTTATTTTTAATTCTTTAATTAGTTGAGATACAAGGAGAATAAACAATCCCTAATCAATATGTTTAGGTATAGGTTGACAGAAGTACTCGATCCAGAATGTTTAACTCTTTTCATGGCCGTGAATGACGGATATCCTGCAGATAATACATCCTGATATTGCGTGTACGCAATTGATGGATGTGATAACTGGAGGCAATTCCGAACTATCGAAGTGAATATCGGCCGAAGATCGAAGGCCACCACCGAAGGATTACCAATAAGTCGGCACTAATCGTGGGTCTATCTTTGAGCGTTATGCACCACCCTGTAGGGGCCAGAAGTATTCCTACTCAAAATAGCTTTACTTTTTAATTTATTTTCAATCCTAAAACATAGTTTTGACGAGAATATCATGATGGTTACATGTCAAATTATCACAAAACAACTCCAACATACAAGCATACCCACAGCAGGAATCACCACATTTGTTCGAATACAAACAAACTCATGACGTTTCACTACAAACCATAAAAAATAGAAAACGGAATCAAGAGAGTAAACGTTACAATGCATTTTTTTGTTGAATTTTCCCTGCAGTGAATTGATGCGTGTGGAGTTTTTGTGTTGAAATTGCAA
>NW_011887774.1:366591-439577 GCF_000806365.1 Fopius arisanus | reverse complement strand
AAGTTGCCATCAGATTCATTCGGAAAAATATACCATTTGTTAGTTTTACCATCTTCCAAATAGAATATTAAATAATGATAAAACTCTCCTATTTACTTTGCCTACGTTTCCAATGTTATAGGCATTCATAATTATGCCACTTTACTCCATTAAATTTGTGATTCTAATATAATTTTAGGGTCCATCTTTTTCAGTTAAAAAACAAGCATTATTACTTTATGTCTTCGTTTTTTTTTCATTTTTCATTTCTACCATTACACTTGGTAGGACACTTCCGAATGGGTACATAGCTATTTCGATAGCGATAAAAAAAAATCCTGCCCATTTTCAATAGGAAACATTGCGGTCATAATTCTTGCCAAGTTTCAAGGTGATCAGTTGATTTTCGAAATTCAGAGAGCGCGTAAAGCGCATGTTTTCGAAAAACATAAAAATTGAAATATCTCGAAAAGTTTGTAGGAGTATATATATATCTATATATATTCTTACAGATCTATATAATCCCTTTCCAGAGCACACTGAGACAAACATTTCGAAAGGAAAAAAAATGAAACCGGTCGGATAGTTTCTGAGATATTTATAAAAAACTTTTCAGAAACACTTACTGATATTTCGAAAAATACTTTGCCGATCGGACTGAAATTTACCAGAGATCAAGTCCATATCAGCACCTATTAACGGGCAAAATCTCGAAATTTTGGGAATTAATCTACCCTTTAATAATCTACCCGTTTCATGTTCTTCTTTTGTAAAATTGGCTATCAGTTGACCATACATGGCCCTTAAACATCCTATTTCAGATCGTTTCAGACCGCTCCACGTAATTTCCAGGCGAAATTAGAAAAATCGAGAAATCGTACGATTGCAATGCTTCCATTCTGAAGCAAAAATAGTATATTACAGTACAAGGGCAGAATGTTGAATTTCCCGCACTGACATCATGCTTATCCTGACGCGCTCCTCAGTGATTTCAACTACCTGCCCATGCAGTGTGTACTATTTTTCTTCACACCGGTCGAAAATATGACTCATGACAAAATTCTGTAAAAATAAAGGAAGAGGTGCGCACTTTTTCACTGCATTTTCAGGAAAAACTACGGAACGTTCGGTGAAAATCTACAATTAGATTACTCTCCTCAGATTTTGATACGGCGCTTTCATTTTCTTCTTTCCATTTTTATAGGTTTCGTACACAAGAATGTATCTGTCAGTAATTTTTTTGGCAATGTGTCAGTTTCGGCAATTATTTGCGCTTCGGCTTCAAAATTCTTGTCAATTTCTTCTTCGTCTGTAATTTTACCAGATGATGATATTTAATTTATAAAAGAAAAATTATGTTCCAACACTTATCACTTTCTCAATTAGTTTCCATAACAAACATTAATTGCCCAACAGCATTAATTTTCGGTAAACAAACTTTGAGGTGATCACTCACGTATTGAGTATTAGTGCACGGAAAAGTGTTTAGTCTCGCTGGTGTAGAGAACATACGTGTAGCTTACCCAATATAGAAAATTTAACTTTCTGCTTCGAGATGGCAGCAGGAACTACGTACTTTCGACCGAGGTATGAAGAAAAAGTACTTTATAACGCGTGCTTCTCATTTTCAGCTCGACCTGTAACACTCACACTTGCGTAATCGTCATGTTAATTTCGGGATCCTTCCAGTTGGCCTTTAGGCACCCAAATTATCGTCTCTTAATTTCTTTTTGGAGATTTTAATTCGAAGAAAATTTCATTGAGCCTGAAAATTCAACACTGTGTACATCCCTAACATAAAACGGAAATATTGTCAAATTTCAAGATGATATCTCCATTTTAGCCTAACCTAGAGCGTATAAATATCCCGTAAACTTTATACCAACGGCTCTATAGGTCTTGATTGATCTAGAAGAAGGTCATCGAGTTGAACGTATTGAAAAAAAATTGTTAAGTCGGTCCAGTAGTTTTGCAAATATTTGCAAAAAACGTTAAAAACAATGGCTTTTTCTGGGGAACTATTGGACCGAAGATGCTGTTGTAGATTAATTTTTTAAAACTTTTGAAAATTCAAAAACTTGGAAAGAAAGTAAAAAATTAAAATTAATCAAGAATCTTGAATAAAGAAATAACTAAAATAGACAACACTGGGGAAGGTCCTAAGCTATCAGTTGCTATATGAAATGTCAACAACATGAAAACGATAACACTATATAACGAGATGATAATGATAAAATTCCAAAACCACATATCTTTTCAATGTGGTGAATCGTTGAAAAATGAAAAGTAGCGAGGAGATGGTTTCGATTGTTTTGTAGAGAATTTAGAAAAACTCCCACAAATAATTTTATCTCATGAATGTATCAAACGCAAACTATAGATGAAAATAATTATCGTTGATAACTACTTCAATTTTTTTTGCTGGACTTGTCTTTTTTCCCTCTCTTGAAAGGCTTCGAGGTAATGCGTGAGAATTTCCTGACCATTTATCTCATTATGTGGCCTAATATGTGATTTTTTTTCTAACTATATGGAACAGGCCCATTCTATAAATATGAACCCATTATCCCGACTGACCCCTCCAAATGCTTGACAGTTGAGTGGGAAGATTGGTCGGTTGTTCTATAGCTTATTAGTTTCACTGACGACTGCATATGAAGTAGAAGAATATCCACGACCATGAAATACTAACAATATTTTTTGTTACTCAGTTCATCGACAGAATTTACCTAGATTTTTTTTTTAATTTTCAACATAGAGAATTAAATTTGGATTAAAAATTTTCGCTGTCTCACCAAAAATCCGCAAATATAGTTAACTCCATAGCCGTTAACAACAAACATTTTCGTGCGGTGACCGTCTTGTGCTTTTGCAGATCAAGGAAAAATAGCGTACTGCTTAACGAAATTGGAGAACTACTTGCCAAAAGTTATCTGGCTGTTTGAGAAAAATTACTTCATAGTTAAGTCATCTTGTCTTGAATGGTTAAATAACGGTTTCGAAGTACTTGAGAAATTTTACTGAGCGGGACCATATTTTTCTCTAGCCGGCTAAGATACAACACAACTACTAAACGGTTAGGGATTTTGCACTGAATATATACTCCCAAAAATCCGAATACTCAATTTTTAGTGATATCAGTATATGTATATGTCTTTATGGGTCGTCGTTCTAACAATTTTTCTCACAATTTCCTTATGAAAAATCTAGGGAATTTCATCATGTTCTTCATCCATCGACATCTCGATACACTTTATCTATTAACACCCATCAAAATTCAATCTTTCACAAAGACACAAAAAAAACAATAAACAAACCAATAATAACCGGAAATTTTTCACGCCACAGATCGAATTGTTTTCCAGAACTTAAAATATGTGGATTTTTACAGACAAATTTGAGGAAAATATTGTGATTAATTTTGTAAATCTATGGATATTCGAGGGATTATTGGAGGGGAATTACATTTCAACCGAGCGGAGCGCAATATTTGCGGGCACTGCTAACGAAGAATCGAAACTTTCAAACGAAAACGTTTCTCGTTCGCTGATAAATGAAAAATGATACAGTTCTGCATTTGCCGAACGTAACATCATCAACAAAAAATATGGTTTGGACATACGTGGAACGGGGTACTTCAACTCATATTTGATTGGAAGCCTGAGGCTTCCCCTCAGGCCGCGACCTTTGCAACTATTAATCCCCGTTGCATTTCGTATTGAAATATACTATCATACTACGTCGTGAGGTTGTAGGTACGATGCACTACGTGCGATGAATACTACTCTTTGACAAAATATTCTTTTACATGGTAAAAAAATGATAAAATTTCGACTTTGAAAACCGTGTAAATGCAACTGCACGCATTGACAAAAGAACTTAATGAATTAAATTAAAGGCTTTTGTCATGCTTCATATCGACAGCAACTGATGAAGACTTGAACATGGTGATCGGTCGGGCTAACTCGCTATCGGTGATCCAAAAATTCATGAAACCATAATTCCACTGATATTCATCATGCAATAATGCAGAAAATCTAAACAAAACAATCCAGCCATTGGCAAACTGATCGGCATTGTTCAAGCTATTATATTTGTTATGTTAGGCTGTAAGAAATCATATTTTAATACGCTTCCAATCTTCCTCTTTTCTCTTGATTAAACAAAAATATGTTTTAATGTGAGATTTATGATAATGTTGTTGATTGATTTCTTTCCAGACCACGTCTGTGTGCCCCACCATGATTTCCACTTGTTATATTTCATAAAGATATGTAATGTAACAAGTGAATACAAAAATAGTCTCTATTTTTAAAACTAAATTTCAATTAGACATTCAGTAGAATAACATGTACGGGAAATAATATGTGATTGGTTAAATAAAACATTTTTTACTGTAAAGCGTATACCGCCTGTATTTCAGACACTCGCCTCGAGAAACGCCCGATTCAACACAAAAAAAAATCTTCCATATTACAATTGTTATCACTTATATTACCTCCATTAATTGACCATGCTTGGTAGTAAGACCAAGAGAAGAGAAGAGAATATTATATTAATTAATGAATTAATACAAAAAAAATAAAACTTTTAAAACTAATATGGCTGAGGTCACGTCACATATCGACCATTTGAAAAGGATGAAAATAGTTTAAAAATCATCTCATTACAACTAAACTAGTAGAAAAAAGAGAATTTTCCAAGAATACCAAATAATATACTTGAGACAAATTATTTTTCCAGACGTAATAATATCAGCGCGAATATCTTTCGTTATTTCCCATGTGGTATTCGCGCTCCTACACTATAAATGCAATAAGTAGTTTTTCGACTGCTGATACGTAAATTGTGTACCAACCCATTACTCAAACCTTAATTCGTAAAGCAAGTGACTGCGAGGCTTTTCCGAAGCAAAATTGGTACTTTTTCCTATTCAGAATTTTAGAGTCAAGCATTGATATCCAATGCACTTAGGTCTCAAGACGTGTAAAATAATAATTTCTCATGCGTTTGAAAAACTTTTGGCACTGGTCAAATAGTACATTCTATGTCCGTGCTTTAGGAAAGAGATCATCTTCTACCGTGTGCAAGATTATCTTTTGAGTCGAAGGTGAGGATAGCAAGCATGTGGTAGAAGATAGCCAGGCGTGAGCACTATTTTTCAAGTCCCTCGCTAGGGACTTGAAACTCCCTCACAAAGTTTTTTATCACTGGCTTTCAGTAGCAAAACGTTTTTTTTTTGAGTGCTAAATTTCTTAACAAGGGAAAAGACATGGCTGGATAATTGACGATAATAGAATTGACATACTGCCTTTCATGTTAGATACGTGCCAAATAGGTGTCGGGACTACAACTCTAAATTACACAGATAAATTTGAACACACCAATTCAGCATATGCAATTTAAAATATACGAATTTAATACATAGCTTTTGATTTCTTTGTTATTCTTTATATATATGTGTTGTACTACTGATTGATATTCGCGCTTTGACTGAGCAAATCCGTTGTATTGTTGTACTGCTATTTGAGATTTGTCATCGAATCGATTTTCATTTACAGTGAGATTGTTGAAAACGTATACCTAATATATATGTGCTCACTAATATTCAGTATATAAGTAAATTACTTATATTTATTTATGGTCGACGCTTACCAATAAAAGTACCTATCGTTTTCTGGTTAATTCCAACTTGATTTAATCGACTTGGAGTTCATTCGACTGATCCAATTTGGATTCAAAAGAATATTATAACACCGATTAGCTTCTCATCACTTGACTGGCTTAATATCTAATCCAGCATTACGACTGATCTGATTAGATCCTAATCTCCGAATTCAGAGTTGACACTTTAATGTTTTTTTATTTTATCATGCATGACTACATTCATCCGACTATTTTCGGAGGCAAGATTGTTCATTAAATTTTGATAAAAAAATTCAATTACCTAAAAGTTTGGTAATGTTTCACAAAAATTTGGTAACTTTTACCAGGCAAACAGATTTTACTAAACGGTAGTATAATTATTTTCGAGCGCCTAAACTACAATTTTTACCGACTTTTTCTCTCCGAGTACTTGGTATCCGTCGGAAAAACTGTTTTTTTTCTCTCATCAATGGAATCGAATGTGTCGCATCACTGAACATGGAGAGTAAACCAAAAGAAACTCAGACGTAACCTTAGGATTCATGCATACACGAGCGCAAGTGGCTGGCGCCGAGGAAGTGCGTCTCTAGGACGTTGTTTGCTCAGGAGTCTTTACATCGTCGAGAGTAAAACCGAGAGAAAACGTGAGTGGTAAACTCACCGTTAGAAATTCGAGGCTAAAATCTCAGTTGTGTACCGCGGTGTCGGAGCGCAGTCAGTGTACAGGGGGAGGGTTAACAAAAAAAAAAGGAGGAAAAATCCGGAACTAGGATCACGGGATGACGAGACGCATCTGCGATGGCGCCACCACGAATTTGTTTGTTTTAGTTCGAAGGCCCAGGAAAAGCACTAGCCCCCTTAGTTTTTTGGTGAACCGTCTCGGCTTAATGAGGTCTTTAACATAGGTATATAATACCACTGAATGATACGGCTCAACAGTTACGCAGTTCAGACAACGATATATAATTTGTTTTAATGAAAGATTTTGGAAATGTCAGCTAAGTTTTGTATTTTTCTGCTTCCGAATGGAAACGATCTACTCCGTCAATTTTCACTGTTTCTCGTTTGCTCGGGAATGACCTACAATCGTCGAAAACATACGAATATGAAATCTCAGGCAATGGTCACTTTTCCGAAAAATTAAGAATTAAATGGGCGGATTTATCTCCAACAATCTGAAACTTGTCCATCGATCGACCACTCTTACTGTCGAGTCTGCCAAGCTGATCGTAGTGTCTGAGAAAAAACTATTTGTTCCTTTGCACTTTTACTCAGTTGACTTTGTTTCTTTTGCAACATCCTCGTATCACATTATTATGACCGAGATTGCGGCGTTCGTTATTTAACAGCGGTGCATTTGAATTTTTCGTGATATTTTCAAAAACCCATCATCCATATCTGTTCAATCACGGCGTAATAATTTTATTCTATAATGCCTTTGACTATACCGATAGGAGAATTCGGTTAATATTACCGAAGCTTGAAGCTTCGCAGTTTTTTTTTGCGATCCACTTGCATTCAATGCAATTATCTTTTTTATCAGGATGAGATGCATTCTAAAGTGATAAAGTGTAAATCATTCATAGAAAGTGAAGGACTTATCGCAAGGCTTTTTGTTTTCATTGTTTCAATTAATTGTCAAAAACCGCTATCTTTAAAAAAGCATTCAGAGTACTGGCATTTGATCCTTTTCAACTGTACTGGAACTTAATTTCTGTACTCCACACGAGTAAAAAACCCATTCCAACAGCTCGCAAATATATCATTTTCACCTCAGGATCGATAGGATACTATATCCAGCCCAATTTATTTTTACTATTTTTCTAAACGATGATTGATCATGAACGAACAATCTGTTTTTCAGGGCAATGAATGATTCAGAAACTATTAGTCTCTATTCACTTACATAATAATCATAATTTAATTCAAATTACGTTTTGACTACATCGTGACTAACGCGACGTATGAATCGACTCATATTTTTCTACCAAGTGCGGAATAATTCTCTCATATCAATTCTCTTAATTGAATCGTCAATCGACCGCAACTCAACATATCGGATGCCTAGATTAAGCGGAACGGTTGCTACACAGACCGTAACTCTACCGATCGGTAACTTTTCAGGAAATACCCATTTTGTATGTACAAAAAATATTGAGAACCGTCTTTAACGATAGAACCGCTGACTATAGTAAGGATAGTTCACAGAGGAGAAAGAATTGTTATGTAAAGGAAAAAATTATTCTTTTTAAGGACTTGTCGTTGACTTAGGTAAATGATTTTTTAATTGAAGTATCCAGAATTGCCAATTTGAAGCAATTTAAATGCAGAGCATTCTCATTTCTCGGTTTTTAAGAGCATTCTCCTTCGTTCATCATTGGATAAATGAGAAGTAATTTCATAAATTAATTACAAATTCACTTGTTTCATAGAAAAAGCAGTTAGGGATAAGGAGTCCTTGAAACGTGATTTTCACTCTGGTAAAAGCATTCTCTTTCTTCCATGTTGTTCATAGTTAGAGGGCCGACATAATGGACCATGTGTGAAAAACAGAGCACTGGGACACGGAGAGGAATATTCAGTAAAAATTATGAAGCAGTTCCGTACTTTTTCCTGAAAGTTCAGTGAAAAAGTGCCTGACTGTTCCTTCATTTTTTACTGAACGATAGCACATAATTTTTATTTAATCTTTCTCTCCGTGTACTAATTGTATTTCGTTTAATAAACCGTTGTGACTTCGGGTCAGCTGAAATTTTTAGCTCTCGAAGCCGTCCATTTTTTAAGCTTAAAGCTTTTTAAGCTCGAAATGAGCTTTCAAAGGGTTGTTGTTGCGTCCTTGTATAACATCCAAATGGATGGAAAATGTCATGTCACGTTACGCTAGCAGATTTTACTTCCCGATTTTTTTTCACGTCTCCAGCAATGACACGCAATGGATGTGTAATATCATTCGAAAGCTGAAAAATGAACTTCATATTTGGGTGTAAAATATTATGTCCAGTTCGTACTTTTTGTTGAGGTATTACCATCATTTGATGATCCTTCACGGATAAGCATATTAATATAAAAGAATACGAACAGGATGCCCTGTAAATATTATATTTATTACAAACCAAACTTTCTGCTTGGATATATTGTTCTTGCGAATGATTCCCTGAAATTTCAATTGGAAAAATGCCTGAGGTATTGACTTCACTGTACTTGGTATTGTTAGCCACTAAAATTAATCAATTAACGATGGATTGAAATCTACAAAGTTCAGGACTGATGCGAGTGAATTGAAAAAAAAAACATTAGACATAGTTGATTGTCAGAGTCAATGGCCCTGGGGCCTACGGGAAATTCAAGTTCTCTTCAAGGTCAATTCCCCTCCCCCATTTCTTGTTCTTAGGGCCAGTTCTTTGTTAAGTTAACCCTGGTTAACTCGTAGGTAAAGTGAAGACCATTACTACTGTTGTCCCATCTGCGATTAAAAATGGCGGCCCCTATGTTGACGGGAGGAACAAGTTCGATTTTCTAGGGGCACTTTTTCGATAAGTTAACCGTGATTAACTTGTAGTTAAAGTTAATTCCAGCGCCCCTAGTTGGCTCCCACATCAGGGGAATTATTTCCTCTACTGCCTTAGTGAATAAGAAATCGAACCCGTTCCTCTCATGAACATAAGAACCGCCATTTTTAACCGCAGGTGCGCCCACAGTAGTGGCGGCAGTAGATTTAACTTTAACTACGAGTTAACCGCGGTTAAATTAACAAAAAACTGGTCCTAAGAAAAATGGGCTCATGGTGTCTGGACTGTGATTTATGAAAATTGCGAACTCCAATATGAAATCAACAAGTACCCCTAAAGAATGTTGTGCAGAAATGATCATATTATTTCGAATTGTGTTCAGTTATCAGTTATAGGATGAAGATACTACTGTTATTGTCTACGCGAAACAATAAAAACTGTATCGCATGTTCTATGATATTATCCATTGATCAAGTTTACTTGGAAAATTACTGATGTTTCTTATCCTGTTTCTCGTTAGTCTGTTGTCAAGTTTTGATAGCAGGTATAATTATTTTTTGGAAAAAAAGTACTTACTTGTCATCTGTTGCAATTGAAAAATCATTCTTATGTCTCCAATATGGGAGCATGATTCATTTTACTCATTTGCTGTTTTGTTGTTAAATGCACTCGTTAGTTATTTTGATTCTATATGGGAAACATTTGGCACTTGTCAGAACGTCGTTTATGAAGTGTCAAAAAAAAGAAACGTCTGGTTCGTCATTGAGTCCGGTACAGTGGCGCCACCCAACCGGGACACAGGAAGTGCCTTATGGAATTCGATAGCACTGCCACCGAAATACCATACACTAAAGAGACAGCCTTCTATCCTCTACGCCCTGATTCTACCCACAAGGTGTTTGTTGTTACATCTCACTCGAACGTATACTCCCGTTTTAAAACATCTCGCTGCCGTCATATATGAGGAAAAAAAATTTGATGAAAAAAGTAACATCATCCAAAGTGCTTTTTCATCGTGGCATGAGCGAGTGAGTTGACACAGCGAGAGTTTCTCCTAGAGTCCACAATTTATCTTTAGTCATTCGGATTGATTTTCATTGGATGTAATAACAGTCATTTTACTTTTAACTTACAGCAAATTATTATTATCATCGTTGTTATTATTATTGGGTGATTATTGGTTTGAGAGGGCGTTTAAAGTATTTTGATTTAAGAAAATCGTAATCCGGAGACTTGATCAAGTCTAAAGCAATTGTGCCGGATCAAATGCAAAATGCAAAATGCAAAATGCAAAGCCGGAGACTTGATCAAGTCCTGACTTGAACTTGACTGCAATTTCCACTAGGGGTGTTTATAACTTTTCAATTAGACGAAACCCTCTTTACAAATATATCTACCTTACTTACCACAGGTATTTTCTTGTCTTCTAGAGTAAACTGACCAAGAGTTCGATCTGAAACTTTTCAAAAGTAATCCATTTGAAGTTAATGTGAATAGCAAAAATGTCAGAGAACTGGAGCACTTTTAATGAGTCCATCCGTGACCATACAGCCAATTTCGAATCACGTTAAAACAGTGACTCAAACGCAATATTACAAATAGTATTAACGGCAATACCTGTTATCCCCAATCGACTGATCGACAAAGTCATCGACCCCTGCTAAACTGACGATCGTCATCTAACCATTGGAAGGACGATGAGGTGTATAGAGCTAAGAATATTGCCTGGACAAGTGAACGCATCAGCGGCACAGGTCCTCGGATATACGACCTCCTGCCATCGGTAAACAGGTACCAATTTTTGGGGTATGTACTATTGGGAACGACACCGACAATAAACCTCCCAATTGAAAGCATGAAGAATAAAAAGATTTAAAGAGCAAAGTGTATATTCGAATAGAGAAGGCGTTGAAGTACCATCTCTACATCTGGAAGTAATTACCCAAGAGTATGAGGGCCTCTCTGAAGACGTTCAGGTGTTCTGTGACCCTCTTAAAATACCAAGGTGTAAACAACGGAACGCGCAAACGTGACCCTCCTGAGGACTCAAGGATTATACTGGTATACTCTACTACTTTCCTTTTTTCGATGACAACTCGGAAAGTTCACCTCTCACAAGATACAATACGCTATTTTCTTTTTGTTCACATATCGGACAGATTTTTTTTCAATAGCTAGTTGAGCAGGCGATTTGAGCGTGTTACACTATTGTAAAATTACGCTTGAAATTTTACACTGAAAAATTTGAAATTTTCTGCAACGATATTCTCTATTTTCAAGTCCGTATATTCAGGCAATAATTTCCTTGAATTGCCAATCTAGTGAAAATTGAATTGTATTTTATGTTGAGTTTTCAACAGCCGTTTGCACATTCGAGCGTTCGTTGAAAAATAAATTATCATTTAACATGAACAACCTAATTTTAAATGAAATCGAATTCTAACTCGGATATTTAACATTTCGGATAACTTTGTGACTAAAATTTCAATACATTTCTAACATCACTTCATGTAGCTATTTTGCATGTAATTGAATGGAGCCAACTATAAATGTTGATAAGAAAAAATTTCTAATATAAAATTTTCTACATTAATAATTAATTAATTAATAATAATTTTTTTTCTACAATTGTTATTTCCTCTCTGCTATTGTGAGTTACATATTTGCTGAGTTTGATATTATATGAGTAGAGAGAAAGCAGAAAAATATATGAGTATTTTCAAGCATGATCATTATCGGCATAAATTAAGCCCAATGATTATTCAGCTCGGTTCAGATCGTGTTCGTTTTATTGAGGTCGATTTTTCGGCTATAGAAATACGTCTCTGGAAACCGAGTTGAATCATAGCACTTTATATCCTGTATGTATACACAATTGGGAATATATGGCCGTCGACATGAAAAGTTCCTTGCTAGCCATACACAGAAAGAAAAATACCCGAAAAATTACGGAAATTTTACGTAATCGTGGGACGACCTTGATGAGTATGGAACACGAATAATCCACTGTAATTTCTTAATGAAAATTATTTATCTGATTTCACCTCCCCCGCCATCCCTACCTTTCCTGCATGAAATCACCCGGATTTAGTAAAATTTTCTCCCAGTAATAATAAAGCCTTCTACAAGGAACTCGATCCGCGACAACAACTCTTTTTTTTCTTTAAAAATTTGTAATGATCAACTTCTAGTTGACATGGTGATATTTAACTGGTCTAGTTCGACGCATGAAGAGTTGTAATTCTACTTGAAACAATAAGAAAAATAATGACGATTTCCATCTAAATCACGAAAGTGCCAATATACTCTTCACATAAACGGTTGCATGTTATTGTAGATTCAATAGAAAAAATATGAAACCAATGGAAAATTGATTATCTAGTTCAACAAGTGAGGAAGTTAGTGATATCTAAAATTGAATTAATTAATTGACTACTGAGGAAAACATTTTTATAGACCTGGCTTGCAGGGATTGGTGGGCAGGACTTATACATCAGGCTCCATTAGGTGGTAATTGAATATGCACTAAACCTCGGACTAATATACGTATCTCCCATGTACGAAATGCCCAAGAGGCTTATTCGAAGGATTATACTGGGATGTATAAGAGATGGTGTTGGAAGATCTGATCAATTTTATTTATTCACCCTCTGTTTCCATTATATTTTTCACAATTGATAAACTTTTTCTACTGACCATTTATGTCTTTAATGTATCGAGAAAACTAGAAAGAAGAAACCGCAAATTTTCTTGTGAAAGGAGAAAAGCACAAAATTTATTTAACCTTTTTTCTTTCAAAAACGTTGGTGGTAGTTTTTTATTACTAATTGCCACCTAATTAGGCACCACTAACTCTTTTCTACCCAAAAAAATCAATTAATAGAATTTTTCGTCCATGTAGCGACGAAAACCTTAGGATTAGATTTACGCCCTTTATACCCTCCTAGCTAGATTGGAGCGCAATACTTCTAGACAATACATATTATCATTATTTATTTGTATTTTCTTATGATTTTGTGATTTTGTCATGTATGAACCAATTAAATCAACATGCTTGCTTTGCAATCATGATTGAAAGTTCCTATAACTATCATCATAATTATTGCTAATTGCCCTTGTAAATTCTGCACTCTTTCTTAACTCTGAACTTAACGGACAATGCTACACACTCATTAAATTGACCTTCTATCAGTCCTTCTGCCCGTTGAAGGTGAACTTTAGTGCGCGCACAGGAGAGAATCGTAGAGATTACTGCGATATAAAAGATTTGATTGTACGAATATGGTCATAATTATCTTGATCATTTTAAATCAACTTGACATAGAGTAGTAAAGATTACTATTCGCCATAGCAATCATAACGAATTATTATGGATATCGTAGTAACTACTAAACATATTATAAATTAATTTTAGCAAATAAAAAATGAAGAACATAAAGAAAAATAATAATAAGTGAAAATTTTATCTTTTTTTGAGGAAGCCATTTTACTTCAACGGTCCATTTTGCATTCCCCTTAAAATTCCTGATTAAATCTGGTAAAATTAAAAAGGACAAATATCTCGAGATCTGTATAAAAGCATCATAACAATATCAGGAAAAAAGCAAAAATAATCCGTCTATTATCCAATAAAATTTCTAATGATTATTATCCCAGGCCCAATCTGAAAGAGAATTGTACTATTTGATGTGGCGTGATAAGATCAGGTGGGCTTCCAATTGATTATTTTATGATAATTTTGTGTGGCAGTTACTATTTCAGAAACAAATTAGCATTCAGACGGAACCCGTCGCCAAACTGATACTTTGAATTCACTTATGGATTTTTAATTTGTTTACTTAAAGTTCCATCTCATAGTGTAATTCTATTACTGACATTTGCGTTGGACAAATAATCCCCTGAATTCCAGAGGGGCATCAAAATTTATTTAACGTTTCGTTTTTCAGTGAAAATCACTTCAATCCACCAAACTCGACTCCTTAATTTGTTTCAACAAACCTATGAGGAAATATTTGATAATTTCGAAGCTCTTGTGATGTTACGAGTATTAACATTAAAACCTTTACTTAACTGACGCTTTGTGTCCATTTTTTTCGTGCATTAGCATCACAATTGTTCACAAAAATGTTCTATATCTAGGGGATTTTGTGAACATAATCATTATGTAGGATCTAATGTCTGTCCCCATTAGAAATGCGAAATTTTGAATTGGAATACTTTATTCGGAATAAATTCTCGGTTGCTGGCAAACGGGAAATTTCTCATTGCCCCGATGTTCTGGACAATCCATCATCTGGAATTTGACACCTCATAATATAATCGACTAGGTGTGAAATGAATATAACACCATTAATCACTTCCGATGTTATCACGACTTCCATTTTCATTTCTCAGAGTGATACGAAACTGAAATTAATTTCGTCAGTGGGACCTATCGTCTGACCATTCCCAAAACACAATGAACACCGACTACGATGTTATTTGTCGAAAGATAGTGTACGATTTGTTCAAACGTAAATACGAGAATGGAGACACGCGATGGATCGATCCTGAGTAATCTGAGGGTCGGATGTATGATGGAATGGTGTAACTGATGGCTCGAGGAATATCACACTATTCACGATATTCCGTAATTCCGCATGCTATAATGCAATCCATTATCGTGGATCCATTGAAAATACAATTGGACACAATAATATCTCTTCATAAATTTTAGCTTATATAATTTTCATTGTTTGTTTATGAAAAAAATATATTTAGAATAATATCTGATTATCTATGTATGATTATTCGATATAATTAGTACATTCACTAGTACTACCAGTAATAACTATTTTTGTAATGAATATCGCGATATACACGTAGAAAAAAATTCTGTGTTATAGTAAAAAGCACATTCGTACATGGCTTGTGTACATAGCTATTTTTTTTCATAACTACCAAATACATTCACAATAAGCACACAGAGAATAAGAAATGGATTTAGAAACTAGTTTCTGAATTTGGGAAAATCCTGTTGTTAAGCTTTCATCTTGATCGGATCGAATAAAATAAGGAAGCTGCAGATTTTTTTTTATGAACGAATATTGTCAAGAATTTAGAAAGACAATTTTTTATTTTACAACGCTGAAAATTAGAAACCACGTTGTATAAAATTTGTACCGAAAAATCTCATTTAAAATTGTATGCATATAGTGGGATAAAAATTATGGAAAAGATTGAAACTTGTCAGTATATAATGTATTTTTTACTCCTATTTTTGGTTAAAAATGGTGGATTGTCATTACGCTAGAGGTAGACAAAGCATTAGGATAAATTTCGTTAAAGCTATTTTCTCCGTGCGAGACAATTTAAAATATTTTCCAATACACTTCTCAAAATCATTGTCATGAGTTGAAAGTACCGAAATTGAGTTCCAAAAGTGCTGACAGGAAGTCGTAAAGCTATACTCCCTTCTAGTAGCATTTTCAATCGATTGACAGATGAAGGACATCACCCAAAGAGTAAAAAATTAATTTCTATTCCAGAATGATAATTTGGTTAATTGGAACTGGTATGAGTATTTCTTCAATGTTTCCAATGTATAAATTTGTACTGGTTAGAAGTCATATTTTGTCTAATTTTTCAAATCTAGCGATTATATTCTCTAGTTCAAAACAGAGCGAATACAAAAAAAAATTCTAAACGTTAAAAAAATTATCGATAAACTTGAGAATTTCATGTATTTATATTACATTTTTTCAATGATAAATCGTGTCGTAATATTGAATCATCTCTCGAGTGAACTTCCTTGAAATAATCTAATTCTTTCTAAATTCCGGAAAGTGCCGATGTAGTATCCTGTCCTCCATTCTGCCCCGAAACGAAGATCTATAAATCTAAAATAATATTTGGAAAATAGAAAAATATGCAAACTAAGAAAGGACTGTTGGAAAATTCCCCCTTGAAAATCCAAAAAAATAGGAATATTTGCGTATTAATTCAAGAATGTTTTTCCGCAGAATAAATAGAAATTACGATTTTACATAGCACTTCAAAAATTACATTATAAAATTTATGCATTTTTCGAACATTTAGAATGTTTGTTCTTTGTGCAGTGGACTTATACTGAATAGAAAATAAAGGGACCGTACTCCTTTGTTCAGATAAATATTCTGTCAAAATATGCCATAAAAAAATTAGTGCATCGTGCCCAGGATTATGTAATACAAGGTAGAAAAATGACAGTACCCCTTTGAGGCCCAGAAAAGAAGACCAGCCAGCCAGTGCCTAATTGGACCCAATAAGTATTTGCCACCTTTGGATTCTCTCTCACTGTTAAAACTCCACTGTCACCCTTCAGGGGGTTTGCTGGTAGTTCTCATTGTCGTAATCCTACCCTACCTCAGGCGTCTCGACAAACCCTCGAAAACTTCCCCAGCCGTTCCTCGAGCCTTCAGCAACTGACCCCACCTCAAAGTCCTCGGGGGAATCCCCAGTTTTACATTTTTCACCAGGTTCTCCGTAATAACCCTCCACTGTGGGTTAAAATTCTTCGGGGCTTCCCTCTCACCTCTCCGTTCTTCCTTCAAGGATCCGAAACACGTGTTTTTAATTTTACTGAATAATAGTCTAGGAGTCGCATGAGCCCACTCAAGCAGACTTAAGCACCTGATTTAAGAAAATTTATAAACTCAATATGTACCTCTCACTCCTCCGTCTCACTTTCTGCAGTCCATACCTGCAAACATCGATACCCGAGCCGTCAAGAAATATCCAGTGCTTAATGGCGCCGATGCTATTGCCTTCCCCCATAAATTACCCCAAGGTTAATAAAAATAAAAACAGCCGACTGATGGTAGAAAAAAAGTGAAGATGAAGCGGCAAGTACCTGTGCGAAGATTGCTTCCAGATGTTGATTTTTACCAACTGCTCAATGGATTTTTCAATTGATAAATAATAAATCGTTTTCCTTGGTTGAATAATCCTTCTAATCAAATATCATATGAAATATATTTTTAGCCACGCTATGTATGTATACGTGGCATCTTACATCACGCGCATTGTGATCAACTAGTATATTTGAATATGTATTTAGGTTATTGAGACGTTTATAATACTAGTCGAATGCGAGTGATATCATTTCACCAGTCTACGATTCCAAAACCCTTTCCCTGTAATCCTATCGCAATTTACGTGTTTAAAATCATTAAAAAATATTGTCAAATAGTATATTACGATACAAGTAAAAAAAACGTCATCACGTTGGAAAGTTTTTTTCGACAAACTGTGTGTAAAGTGACATTTTGTACAAACCCCCGCTTCCCATACGTACATTGTGATAAAAAGCAGGATTCAATACTCGCAGACGAGTGTTTTTTAGACATGTAGGATTATATGACTCACCTCCGAGTTGTGCCCCTAGCAGAAATTTTGGCGGAATGGGCGAGCATCAGGCGTTTGGGCGATATTTGGTGGGCGAATTCGTCCGTATGTGTGGAATGGATTTTTCCAAGCGTATGTGGAGAACGCGCCCGCCCACACAAAACGGTATTTCTTCAAACGTGTGGGCCAAACTCGCCCGCCTATATGAAACGTCGCTTAAAATGTTGCCGAAACATAAGTCGGACGAGCGCATGCGTTCAAGCTAATGAAACAGCAGGAAAATTCACATTTTTAAAAATTCTATAGTCCTGTAGCAAAATGGTGAACTGCCATCAGTTTATCAAATTTTTAATCAAATACCTTGATGGTACGGCGTTTTCAATTCTCACATCATCGTTATTCACATAATCTTTGTGAGTATGGCTTTTCGTGACACCCCGATTCTATTACGGTTTTTCGTTATTTTTAACGCATTTATCTGCGATATGAGAAAAAATATATATCTTACAAAACATTGGCGGAACTGCTGCCGACAACATTACAGTGACTACAGGGTGTCCAAGAAAGGCGCCGGAACGACAGTGTCTTTGCCCGTATAACGTTGGGGCGATATTACATTGAGCTGAGATTTGTACTAGGAGCTGTAAACTTCTCACGAGCCCAACACCCTCTCTCGCACTTGTATCGAAATATATTATTCACATACTATTCACCTGCATGCGTAAATATATATAATATATTTGTAGAGCACATTACTATATTAGTGCATGCACTATAAATATATTCAATTTTTTTAACGAATGAAAAATCGGAAAGTTCGAAATCAGAGTTGAGTAAAACTTATAATTTAATATTCCAATATATTGGAAATAATAAAAACGTGAAGTGCAAATAATTTGTATCATATAAGCGTTTCTATGTGAGTAGATTTCATATATTTCGGTTGTTCCGAAAATTCCAAAAATGTCCTTGTTAGGATTATTGAAAAAGAATAATGTCCAGCTTTCACTTTTTAGGAATTCATTTCCATATTCAGATTATTGTTCTAGTTCATTTAAAAGATTCTTCTCGGCGATAAATGCACCTTTTTCGTTCAATCAGGTAAAGGGGAAAAAGCGAGCATCCGTTGAACCTTCTAATGCCTAAAGGCCGGTAATCTATCGTCCTGTCTACTACTTCTGTCCTCGCCTATTTGTACCCCATAATCTCATTTTCATTTCTTGTAATTATCTTGGGGAAAACACGATCATCGTATGAGAGACAACAATTTTTTGTCATGGAGGGATAAGAATTTTTTGCACTCACTTTATCTAAATCCATAGAGAATTGCATAAGCTAACAGATTATGCTTTAGGTATTAAAATAGAAAAAACATAACATTTCTGATGCTCTTTTACTGCTAGAAGCTTTTCGAAACTTTGATATATGTATACCTTCGAAATTTATTTTTACTGTTGTGGTTTTATTCCAGATAAATTCGCAACTAAAAAGAAAAATCACTCGAAATTTTATCATTTCCAATGATTTCTATTCTAGCTGGATATAGATTGAAACGAATATTATCCATTATTAACCATTTTTGACGAAAATCTTGAAATTTCTTTAGCAAATAAAGTTTTGTCATGAAAACTTGACGGATAGCTAAGAAGAATAAACGATTTGTGGAAAATTCCAGTAAAGGGTTACAGAGCAGATGCAAATGCAAATAATCACAAGTAACATATTGCATTGTTTACAAAAAAATGTCGGATGTATATGAAAGATATATGGAAGAGTATAAAATGCGAATCATTCATATACATTTGGCATAAATACCATTTTAAAAAAACGTACATACGTAAGAGAAATAAAAAAAACGTGTAGAAAGAGAAAGATTGATAAGAGAGAGTGAAATCCATAATATCATCATCGTAATCACAGCGAAGACGAAGCTATGCCCGTCGACTATCTCGACTACTTCTCAGATCAAGTAATCCTGATGGTGAGGACTTGTAAGGTGGGATGAGGTTGGTTTGCACATTGAGCTCCGACGAAACGCCGAGTGACAAAGACTCACAATCACACTGAGTAGTTGGGGGGCGTGAGGATGTACATTGCACAATCGTATATGGTATATACATATAGTGGTTGATATGAGGGTGGTAAAACATGATCCCCACCAAGCTGTGAAAGTGGCAGGAGGGAGGGGTAAAGAAGTGATTCCAGTGGGGATAATTAAACTCACACAGTTTCATACGGTAGCAATGCAGTGTCACAAGAAGAATGGTAACCACGGCAACGACGACTGGATCCGGCCAATCGGCTGTTGGTTAATGGGCGTGGCTTAGTCATTGGCCGACAGTTGTATCCAGTGGAAGGTTGATACCACGAGAGGATAGTGGGGATAACGAAGGACTCGAGCGAAAAAGGAAAGAGCAGGAGAGATATAGAAGGTGGGGAGAATGTTGAGGGGTGGATGTTGGGAAGTTGGAGTAGGTAGCACCGATGGAGAGACTCCTGGTGCAACGGGCGTACAAACGTATCATGCTGGGTAGGGCCGGGACCGAGATGCCGGGTTGTAAGCGAAACCAGTTTGCTATCCGATACGATCGAGGCAACAGCCAGTTCACCGTCTTTCCTCTATTTTTGTGATAGCCCTCGGTAAAGACATTTTTCATTCCCCCCAGCATCACATCACATGATACCACCGTACCACCATTCTAGTTTTTAATTTAATTACCATTAGTTTTGGGGGAAAATGTCAACAATTGGTGGTAAATTTTCGGGCAAGTGACAAGTGACAGTTTCAGCTGGAGACTAAGTTTGTGATAATCGATGACGGAATCAAGATGAGGAGAAAGTACAAGTTGAGGCTTTTGGTAAACTTGGGGACTTCGATGCCGTTGTGAAGTGACAGTGATAATTAGGCATTTAAATAAGATTTTTTATCGGCGAGATAATGTCGGCAGTGGCGCCAGCAGGTGCTGCATCAGCGGTTAGTAGTAATGGACCAATAATACCAGCACCAATATTTGCATTGCCAACATTATCATTTAGCGTTAGCCAAGTGGCAACAGTGTGTGAGACACTGGAGGAGAGTGGTGATATTGAGAGGCTAGCGAGATTTCTGTGGAGTTTACCAGTTGCACATCCAAATATCCAAGAATTGAATCAGAGTGAAGCTGTCCTCAGAGCCAGGGCTATTGTTGCTTTTCATTCAGGACACTATAGGGAACTTTATGCCATATTGGAGAGACATAAATTTACCAAAGATTCCCATGGAAAGTTGCAAGCAATGTGGCTAGAGGCACATTATTCGGAAGCAGAAAAACTGAGAGGCAGGCCTCTCGGTCCTGTTGATAAGTATAGAGTTAGGAAGAAATTTCCATTGCCAAGAACTATTTGGGATGGAGAGCAGAAGACACATTGTTTCAAAGAAAGGACGAGATCGCTGTTGAGAGAGTGGTACCTTCAGGATCCTTATCCAAATCCTGGAAAAAAGAGAGAATTGGCTGCTGCTACGGGACTTACACCTACACAGGTGGGAAATTGGTTCAAGAATAGGAGACAGAGAGATCGGGCTGCGGCGGCTAAAAATAGGTACGTGTTGTGATTTTTTTTAATTTCAAACCTCATAGATGTTTTAACCCAATTTTTACGAATGAATTATCCAATTCAGCCAATCTAAATTCATTACACTTGATGTCTAAAGAGTTTTTTATTTTTCGAGGTAAAATGAAAAATCAATTGTCGACATTAAGAAACATTTAATAGAAGTTAATGACAAAACGTTTAGTGGTTTAGGTCCCTTCAGGGCACCGAATAGGGCTTGATATTCTCTGTGTGTTGTCCTCAGTAAACGAGGGCTTTGTGGAGAAGCACGGTGTATGGTCCCGTTGACTCTATACACGTTATTCTCTTCTATCCCCTTTTTGGCAAACTCCATATCCCCCGACAAGGGTCGAGTAATTTCATTTCAACGTCCGACGGAGGGTCGCTGCCGTCGGGACCGTGGAACCTCGATTTTCGAATTACGTCTTTCAAATCACATTTTGCCAGCTATATTCGCGTTTCTGATAGTCAAATCTCTATTGAGGGGAGGAGAAACCCATTAAATTTGAGGCAAGCCATTCAAATGTTTTCCTTGATAATTTCGAATGGAAATATTCATATTCCCTCAACTTTTAACTCCAACAATACATTGATATTTTCAATTAATGATAATAATGCAAATGCTCTTATAAAATTGGGGAAAAATGTACTTATTCTCCTGTAATGGATTCTCCGAACCGATTTCCCCACACTTCAGATAATTGGGCATCTTACCAGTCATTATTAAACGGCGAAACATTTCTCATCATATCGACACTCCAGGGGCGAAAGAAACCTGCACAGGGGAATACGATAGGTAATTACCTGTCCTCGCAGGTTCACACCACCAGGTATTGACTGGTGGTCTCATTGTCGAAACCACCCTCACCCATTTGTTGTGTCTCCTGTCCTCACTTTCAATCGCTACGGTCATTATTCTCTCAGCTTGTTTCAAACAACAATGACAAGTGAGAGAAAGAAGAAGAGGAACTCTTGTCGTGTGGGTACTCCCCCAAGTGGCTTTGTCACTTGATTTATGATGAGTCTGGGGGAATGGCCCAAACCAAAAAGTCCCATACTTGAGGGGTTTTCCCCATCATCATTGCAACGCCATTTTCTTTTTTAAATCAATCTGAAAATTAATTAATCTATTTCGAGCGATGGTGGATGAATCAGAGGAGAGTCACACATCATTTCATTTTTGTTCGATCAATGTATTAACAATACTGCAAAGCAATCTCCAGAGAAAAATCCAAATTTCTACACAGGAAAATTCATATTTCGAGGGCTATATTGTTAAATATATAGTTAATGGATTCAGATTTATTTTGAAAAATGTGTTCAATATATGCTTTATATATTTTTTTCAATATATTTTTCAATGATCGAGGAGGGGTGTCAAATCAAGAAACCAACTATTAACCAAGAAACAGGCTACAATTATCAAGTATCCCTTAAAAGTCAAGGATATTGCAATATCTCGTCTTACCGAAAGATGAGAATTCATTGAATTTTCCATTAATTTTTTCATTAACATTAGGGACAATTCAGTAAAACGATAGCGTGTGAAAGACTCTTCTCAATTGTAGCGGAAATGAAATCTCTTAATGAAAAAACTTTTGAAATCGTCTCAAGATTTTTAAAATACGTTTCTCCCCATTATATAAAGAATATACAAAACATATATTTCACAGCTAATTTACAAAATTTCTAACTGGAATTTTGAAAATATAAATTTGTTGGTGTGGTGAGAATGGTGCATTCTACACAAGTTTTTGCACGATATGACATGAAAATAATCGAGTGAGCTGTCGAGAGACTCCACATATGCCAGTATAATCCATTGAGATTTGTGGAAGAAATAAAAAAAAATGGTGTGCAGAGGGGTTGAAAAATGTATGAATATAGGAAAAACGAAGCGAATGGGATACATGCAAAGGACCGGTATATGCATCCAGTGCAGGTCCTTTTCACCGTGATGTCGATACGCTCTCCAACGATGGGAGAGTCACTGGCATGTATAACTCTAGCCATACATAACGAATATACCAGCGGGATATACACGTATTGCCGCATTGAGATAGCTCGAGCTCTGGTGCGGTATATTTTCGCGGTCCAGCGAGCGAGTTATTCAATATGCTCAACCCCGAAAGCCCCGGAGCAATCTCCGCATTTCTCCTGTGTCAGGGGTTGAGGAGGGGACGTGTGTGTGTGTCTATATGCCGGATCGCATTTGACTCACTCCCACTGTCTCTTTCACCCCTTCCAAACCCCTTCTGCTTCCTTGGAAAATGCTTTTGTGAGCATCTCACTTGATTCGTGAATCTCTCCCCATAATGTAACCTTTGATATCATTTATTTTTTGTTTCCATCAAGCAAATCGTTCTCTATTTTTATTTTATCCCTCTCCAAAAGCCCCACCAAATTATAAACACACCATTGATAAACTTTCACAAGGCTTTCTATATGTATTCCTTTTCCACTAGAAAAAAATGCAATTCCAGGAAAACATGGATACGAATTTTGTCGCACGATGTCGTTATGACCAATTAACATTCGGCCACAGAATAAAAACTCATGGAAAATATGTAATAAATCCATATAATTGTGCAAAAATGTGCAATAGACAGTTTTTACGCAATTGGGGTTTGTGAGAATCTCTTACTATAAAATATTTATTTAAGACACAAAAAAGTGTTTAGGTATATGGTCTTTTTGCTCAGCGTACGTAACATGTGCTTTCTTGTCCATTAAATTGGTGAAAGCGAAAATTCCGAATCATTTGAAATTATTTTAAAAACCAAGGTACCCTGATGTAATTAGTGGTTCGATGAAATCATTAAAATCTTATTGAAATCGACTATCACTATGTGGCATCGAATTTTCGAATGAATGTCGCCTGGCATATCAAACTCAAATCTAATGATTAACTCGGAGGAAGCTATAACAAATTATATTAGTTTTATAATTTGAATGTTTCACACTAAATTATCAAAGGAATGAACTCAAAACCGAGCAACACAGGAGCGAGTTGCCTGAATGCTAAAATTTTTCCATGCAAATGCTTTTGCAATTGGAAATTCGCTTTAATATTAAAAGAAACATGACGATTAAATTGACAGACACTCAAAAATTGGTTTGGAAGAGAATAAAATAGGGCTTTCACGCCGAAATTCCAGATACTTACTTGGGCCAAGCATATTTATCTTGCAGAAATCGTTTTTTTTCAATGCATCCATGCAATTCGAGGCAATAGATATGGATTGTTTAATTATGGACAATCAAATCAATGCAACACATGAAGAAATCTCTTGGTAGTTTTCAATTTGTCTCAGCTGACGTTTTTCTCCAATTATTTTCTTTCAATTGTTTATTTTAAGTTTCAACATTGATGTTACTTTCATTGACTGTTCACCGCCTGTTCATCACCGTCCGTTATCTTGATGGCCTCAAACGAGCAACAAGCAGATCACAAATGTCACGTCGTGATTCGTTTTATCTCTTACGACCCTGCGGGGCTTTAATGTTTGACACGCGTGTTTTGTATATGAGAAAAGATGAAGAGTCGCTTGACGACACATGCCTGGATACAATATTTTTTTACATCAGGCTGCTACTTCTACCTCGTGTATCTTCTGATTTTCGGCATTTTGTTTTCATTTGGAAGAGACGGAAAATCAATATATGAACAATGGAGACAAAATGACGAATGCTAGAGCACCCTTATATCAAAAATATTTGTTTCGAGATGGTCAACGTACACAAGACAAAGGAGATGATTAATTTCATGGTGGGTCGGGATCATTAGTGCCAAGGTGCCATGACACCTGCTCTCTTACGACTCCCTCTGGCACTTCACGAGTTTTTGATGAATTACGCTCAACTTTCTGGGGGATCAAGAACCTCACTGCAAGTTTTTTTCACAACCATTAAATTTAATTCACGTGTGTCTTTCATCTGATCTTATATGATTTCCCGCCATCAGCAATTCCTTGTTTTAAAAATGAAATTTTCCTATTGCTGAAAGAAAAATACAGTACAATGAAGAAGGAAAAATTCAAGGATTTTTTTTTGAGATTCTAGAATGATAGAATAATTTAAAAAATTTCATGATGAAATTCCAATCTTTCGAATACGTGAAGAACTACTCGCCTGAATTGACATTTTGGGTGTGAAAATATTTCTTGTGATAATATAACTATCAAATGGAATGATAATATCTTGAGTTATTTTTCTATGGACTAGTCAAAGAATAAAGCAAAACAATACCGAGTGCGTAATTGGCAGGCAATTTGCGAAGCCCCTAGCTGTCACTTGTTTCCGCAATAGTTTTTTTGTCCATCGATGTGGCAGGACCAAAAGTCCACACAATAATAATATTTCTCTTATGGAGAAGAGAGATGTGAGCCCGACGGGTATAAGGGCAAAACTAGTGGAAGGTTGGGGGGCAAACGTGTGACTGTTTTCACACTATCGCCATGGGGGTTCCCCCATCAAGGACGAGACACATTAGCTCGGATATTGGACCAAAACTCCACTAATTCCATTAATTCACCTAGTATTTCGTGATTGCCTTTGGTTTACCTAAAAAATAAATATAAAAAAAAGTAACTCTTGCTATTAATTTGAAACAGTTATACGACACCCTTCACGCCTTCTCTCGTGATCAGTCTCAGTTTTCCTCCATTTCATTTTTATTTACAAGCATCTATTTTTTTCATGTACAATCACCCCAAAGTTTTGAAACACGAATCCCAGTTGATAAAAAATTGATACCCGTTACGCATTGAATGGAAACAAAAACGAAAGTTTAATTGTAAAGTGTCATGTGATGTCATGAGTGCTAGCGTGAGGAGACAATGCCCGATCACTCGGTACTCGTTATGCCTTCGATAGGTTAATCGATACCCGTCGAGGTTCATCCGACACCACCGATTATCCATTAGATAACCATGCACTTCCAGCCACTCATTATCCCAACGATGCAATAACAAGGGGTTGAAGATAACTTCTCAATTTTCCTTCTTTTCGTTAGATTTTAGTTGATCTTTCAGCTCTATCCTATTTTAGGTGAACTCTTTCATGTGCTAACTGAAAACCGAAATAAACCCCAATTTTCAATATGATATCGATAATGAGAGGCACACATAATAAATTACTCCATAAATATTATTGTATTCTGTTCTCCTATCATGGCGGCTGCGTATTTTCATACATTTTTCTCTCAACCTGACAGACTTCAATAATTTTTCTTCTTTGTCGTCATTATTTATCATTATTTTCGTATAACCTTTGAAGTCGTTGTCGCTACAATTCGGATTTTACGCTGGCAAAGTAAAATTCATAATCAAAAATGACTTTTCATTCAGGTTAAAAGTCTCATAAGAATCTAGCTGTCACAAACACTCGGTTTTTAGGTGTCTAAAAGCGCGATTCTAATGAAAGATACCACATTTCATTCCTTCTCGATTTCCTTAAAATTGTTCATCTTCAATTTTCCCCAAGAGCTACTTGAGTTCCCAACTTGTGGAATAAACAAATAGTAATAATAATAATTCCTAGAGTGAACACACACCAGGGTGAAATCAGTGCCACCTGTGATATCTATTTGCTTTCCTCTCATCCAAGATTTTTAAATTAAAATCAATTCCTCTGAAATGGTTCATCTTCAATTTCATCCAAGGGCCATACGATTTCTCAAATTCCGAAGTAAAAAAAATAATATCTAGGATGATCACATACCCGGCTGAAAGCACTGCCACCTGTGATATAGAGTTCCATTGGGTGCGTATCACATATCACGTTACGTCCCGTAAAAAAGGAAGGAGGAAAAAAAAAAGAATTGAAGAGAAGATTTCCAGGTACCTTCGGCGTTGATCAAGGCCCTCTCGCAAAGGGGTGTAAGAAGGATATCGTATGGAGGCTCGTGTTGAGGAGGAAGACTGAGGTCCCTCTCTTTTAGGTAAATGGCGAGGGTGTATCGAATGTCCCATGCGGTATTCTTCGTTCATGGTGTCCGGCTACCCCTCCGCTTGTTTCATGGTTAATTAAGCGGCTGACAATCTGACCACGGGACGGTTAGCAGAGGAGCAAAGACTGGTAGGGGGAAAAACGAGATGAACCAACACTCTAGAGCTTCCTTCAAAGACCGGTAACGGCATTAGGAATTCCTTTCGATGAATGAAGTTGATCGGGAGATATGCGTATCCCATTCCAACGTTTTCAATATACTTTTTTTTTCATCGTAAATGTTCATTTGTGGCTGTCCGTATGAAAAGGCCCCTTGTGCGCGATTTTAGTCTCCGAGATATTGCTACTTTCGTCATTTCGGTTAGAATCATTTTCTTTTTTATTTATTCGAATTTCAGTAAAACTTTTGCCGTGTTGAAATTGACCAGTTACACCTCATTATCTCAACCAAAGCTTTCCTAATAATTTCGGCTCTGATAAAAAAACGAAAGAGGCCCTCGTTGAGGAGCGATACGAATTCCATATGGAAATCCTTCTAGGTGCCGGGTTTGGAATTACTCAGAGGACATTTTATATACCAGAGTGATTTCATGTGGGAAGGCGGTTTGAATTCAGATCAATCATTTTTGTCCATATTATCCGTTTCCTGTACTCACTTCCCGTTTACGATGTGAATAAATTGATAAGTTCTTCAGTTTCACTTGATTTATTTGCCCTCATTGGAGACTGCCTTACTTGCAATTGTATTTCTCCATCAAATAGTTTAATGATGCAGTTAGAAGCCCTTGTAATTTGAGAATATTCACGTTTGTTATTGAAAGAAGCCCGTATTACTGTGAATATGAAAACGTGACCACTGGATTTGATGCATCATTATGATAACCAGGATCAGTTTAAATTTGTAATCTCAGTTACTTGTGAGTACAACTCCATTAAAATAAATCCATTGTTTAACTTTGAGTGGAATTTTCTAAAAATATTGTTTTTCAAGTTTAGAACGTTAAACATTCATTACTCTGCAAATTTTCAGCTTAGGGTTGACGAACCGGGGATCCGTATATGTAACTAACTCCATATCGTTCTATATCCGGGGCATTTTTATGAGGACGGGCAAATTTTTTTAGTGGTTGAGTGTAATGGATACTGGGTCATTGTTGTGGAGAAATTGGTGAGGACTTAAACGGGTCTGTGGAGGTTATTTTTTCCTAGTATTGTAAGCCTCGAGGGCTTGTTTCTGATGACTGTTACTCGAGTGATCACACGTCCGGTTAACAAACGACTCGAGGATGATTTGGCGGATACTCGGGGCGCTCTAAACTCCCATCCACACGTTCTGGCTTCATCATGATTGTTTCACGATTGAGCCGTTAACCAATATAGAACCTATCTCTTTATTTTTAATGTGTTAACATTCCAAGGTGATTAATCGTGTTGAAATTGAAAACAGTATTGACGTCTCAATTTCATTGCGTTATCGTGTCCTTTTGTTTCTCATCGGAAAGATCTTTCGTTAATGGAAAATCATCGAACTCATTGGTGAATTTCTTAACAAGAGCCACATACGCCCTCGGACATGTACGAAAAAGGGTGTCGACTGAAAAGGCAAACAGTTTAGCTGGAAACAATTGACTGCAGATTGAAGAGGGTAGACATCTGACGATCGATTCCGCCACGCGCTCCACTAAAGCACTCCTCTGCTGATGCTTAAAGTAAATGTTACATCTGTCGAATCGATGAAAATAGATTTCAAGTATGTGTGGACTGAACAGTGACTCGCTTTGGAATCGAGGGTGCGTTACAGAGAAAAAAATGAATGGAGAGGGGTTTGAGGTTATGTATCAAATAATCGTATTTTGTTACTTAAAACGTTTACATTAAAAATAAAGTTTTTTTTTAAAAGAAAGTTGAGGTGGAGGGAGAACCCCTAATCAGAGAGTGTTTGGACAATTTCCCGGGGGGAATTTAGTGAGAACAGAACAAATCGAGGGTGTCAGTTTTCTATGTATTTTAGATTTTTACGTCCGGAAAACACATGGCTTATGATATTTGGAGAAACAAAAGAGAGCGGCTTTCAGATCAATCCAATCATCTTTTACAAAAAATTACGAAATTTTTACTTTTTGCTAATGTGTCATCAAGCACTTAAAAAAAAATTTTTTTTCAGTTTAAGTGAATAAAATAATAGACTTTTGTAAAAAAATCCATAGTCCGTTTTCAGTTGAAGAAAGTGTAGTCTATACGAAGTGAATTGTGAACGCAATGAAGCTTCCGATTGTATCGTCAATATTCAGCTCCACTTGACTCAAACTCAAACTAACGTTAATCTCCCGTGTTGGGTTTCGCATCATTACAAAGTATAATTTGACGTGTTTTTAGCCTAGATTACGGTGCGATGAACCTAGGCAAAAATTGTCTCCACAGGGTATATTGTTCTCTCTCGCGTGTCATTTCGCTACGGTTTTAATAATAACAGTGTGGGAAGAGCTGCAAGAGCATTGTAAGAGAATTCCATCCGAAGAGTATTTCGTAGGTACATTAGAGGCCGCGCAATGAAATTCTAATATCTCCGTGTCCGATGTGACGTTTCAATCATCATTCAACGTCGTCAGTGAATTCATTGGTTAAAAAAGGAGGTCTTAAGAAGGAAAATAACCACTATGATTACGTGATCAACGTTTCCTTCAGTACATCAGTATGGTCATATCACTTTTCACAGGTGATTTCAACGCTGACACGAATGAGCGTTACTATGGGGAATACAGGCTCTTGGATAACCGTGTGTGTAGTTGCCGACGGAGGGCTCTTAAACGACAGTAAATCACTTTCGTGTACAGCCGTTCCACTATTCTTTTCAGATTTTTTTGAGCTCCACTCCATAGAGAAAAAATTCGCGAAAAATTACGTTGCCGTTCCGTCTAAAAAATTATAAAAAAAAATTATTGAAAAAGATGTATGGATAATGAAATAATATACTAACGTAGATATTTAAAAAATTTTGTTTATAACAAGTACAGCAATAACCGAAAGATATAGAAGAAAAAAAAATTGATATTAACGTAAATCTTTTTTAATTTTTATCACTTTCGCAGAGTAATAAGTAACTTGCAATAAATTATCACTTTTTCTGTACGAAACTCCTTGGCATTTAAATGGAAATGGACAATATGGAAATGTTTCCCTTAAATATTTAAGAAGGTGAGGACGAGATATATGCAAGATAAAAAATGATTGTCGTTAACTCGGGACAATGCTGTTTTGACAGTAGTTATGGGGGAGGAATGGTTTCCAGACAAATCGTCAAGGTAATCTTTGGAAGAAATGACAGGTGAACAGGGCGCGTTGCTTTGTGAAGAACTCATTCATTGCAACATACGAAATTTTTCATGTTCAAGTCGTGCCACTGTGAGGCAAGGAAATAATACTTCATTTCTCTTCACATGGGACTTTATCGCAATCGTGTAGAAATAATTTTTGATAGGGAAGTATGATGAGAATATCTTGGAGATAATACCGCCTTTTCAAGTGTACACAGACCGAAAATCCAAAGGCGAGAAGACTAAACGAGTGTGCAAACAGGGCGCGACAAGTGACGTAGGGAACCCCGGTCTCTCCCTTTTTATTCAAAGAGTGCAAAAACAAGTCGTGCACACGACGCTTTGCCTATGGGATTACCATTTGGATTAATCCGTACGCCTTGTCGATCGAGGCGTTTGTTAGAGAGTGGGTAGAAAGAAACACAAACATCACGTTAAAATCTAACTCGTATATAAGAGGATCGGTTTAAAAGGATTTCAATGAAGTAGTTCTCATTGCTTCAATCTACCTTGTTTTTCCATCAATGAGCAAATATATACCTATATGAGTTTTAAGTTAATGTTCAAAATGCCTTTCTCACATTGAATGATTCATGATCATTATTCAATAGATTGAAGATTCATGAAATTTCCCAACAGTTCACTAACGAAGTGGCATTTGGCACTGACGAGAAGTACTTTTTTGTACATTTTAATAAAAAATTGGCCGATTTTCCTGGGTGAAACAATGATATTTATATTGGATAATTTTTAAATGTTTTTTTTTCTCATGCAATTTCATTGAATAATTTGAAGAGATGAAGTTTCTCAACTAAAGTGAGTACTCAACTCTGACGTTATAATCGCGTACACGATCAAGAGTCAATGATCCCGTAGGGTTGGATGGTTGAGGCTCTTTTGGTCGGCTCAACCCTACCTTATGCCGCGTCATCGTTGGAAAAACATGGCCGTCCACCTGGCTCGAAACATTTGTATTAAAACAAAAGAGAGGTTAGGTGGGTTTGCGCCTTGGATGCGTGCGCTCTCCAACCATTCGATTTACATAAGTATGCTCAATTTCTGTGGATTCATCCAGGATGTGAAGTGGTACCATGGGGGAGGTGTGCACCATGGGCGCCTTTTTCGGAAACTCCCAATCATTTTTGAAACACGAACCAAACACACTCTGGGAGAGTAAGGTGGAAAATGGATCAGCAGGGCGTAATTAACTTGTCAAAAATCTATAGAGTCACGTTCTGAGTTATTTATTAGGTACTGAAATAACCATCGATCTCACTGTTGATTTTTACAATATCACTCACAACGAAAAAACGGCGCTACGTACGTTATACTCACAAAAATGTGTATTTTGACGAGAGTAATGATAAGTCTTTACTTGTATTCACCAGACTCATACTCAAGAATTTACAAGCGAACGATATCTTTCACTGAGAGAAACAACTTTACTCAAGAGATTTTCTATTTCTCATTAATGTTTTTACATTGAAATCTTTATGATTTGAGGATAGGAAACTTGTGAGTCAGTTTACTCGGCTAAACTTGCTTTGAGCAATCGGATTTTTATAATCAATGAACTGTCATCATCTTTGGAACAAGTGTATCATTTCTCAACGCCAGTATTTATTTTTTTTAGAGTAAGATATGATTTTATTTCATATAGGTACTCAGAATCAGGTGATTCTAATCTCGTTTCGCTCTGTAGAATCGCGGACTCTGGATTCTATCCAATAACATAAAGTACTATACATAATACGCGCGTTATGGTGTTTTTTTTTCACCGGTGGAATTCTGAAATTCGTCTTTGGCTCGTTTTACAAACTTTTCCCGAGCCAAAAAAACCATAACATACCATGAATTTTTTGACACAGGTGGAAACGTGCTTCTCGAAAAACTCCTCATCTTTCAGACAAGTACTAAATCCCTTCATTAAAGTTTTCGTTCTCTCAGAACAAGATATCGTCTTGTTGGAAATTTTGGAATATGAGTTACTTCAAACAAGTAAAGGCGCATTTCTTGAAAAGTTATAATTTTTATTTATCAATTTAGTGTTTGCAATCTTATAAGAATTTGTTGAAAACGTAAGTTTGTTCTTCTGAATGGCTAATTTCGCTCGCGAGCAGTTTATTTGAAATAAATATTTGCAATGGATGCAATGTAGAAACTTTATGACTAAAATTTTTCGTACACATCTAGGAAATTATTAGTAATTTATATAATGAAAATTCAATTTTACTGCCGTAAGGGTTCTTGTTATATTAGATTGAAAACGTCAAAAATCTGCGATTGGAAAATTATTCTACGTTTTCGTGAGCATTATATGCTATGTTTTTATTCGTCTGACTTCCTCTTGCAAAACAATGACAATTAACATGTTTGTTTCACATTATTAGTAACCTTCTAGGATTTGCACGTAATGACTGCCGTAATGAACAGAATGCAATTTTGCCAAAATTTTTATTATTTTACCACGACTTTTCTCCCGGAGCACTGTGACAGATGAGAAAGAATAGTTTGAGAAAGTTGACACACCATATAAATTCACCGTTAACTTGTATTTCTTTGCTTGCACCCCTTCTGTCTCGCCAACGTATAAACAATAAAGCCCCGACCGGCGTCGCAGAGCACCGGAATGATAATTTAAACGATGACTCTCAGCTTCTTCGCATTCAATTACTAAATAATTGGCGGAAGAGGGAAAGAGAGGGGATAGAATGGGCCTCATAAGATAAAACCGACTGAGAGAAAAAGAAATTGTACGTGTGCGTGTGTGTCACATGCCCTCAATGTGCAGAAGAGAGAATTTCGCATCGAGTCATTTTGCACTCAAGGTGACGAGCGTGACTTATAGCTCGTGAATTATAATCCAATTTGCGATTAGAGTTGTACACCTCGAGGGTGATTTGTTGAAAAAATAAAAGATAGTGCCCTGGAAGAAGGTAAAAATAAATTGTGAAGACACTTTCTCGAAAGAGAAAATAAAAACACTGAAGACAAAATTGAAAATATCATTTGACGCGTGAAACTGAAGTTCCAGAGACGAATGATTTGATAGGTGCTAACGAGCCTTCACATCTCTTGGAAAAGTAGCCACTGTTCTGTTAGGGTTTGTCTAACGAGCTCACATTGTCCGTTTTACTTGATTCTTTTCCCCTCTTTCCGATCTCGCACCGCTTCAGCTGATCATTTCCACTCACTGCATCTCAACTCATCTCAAAAATTATATTCCTCTTTCGTCGTTTTTAATTCTCCCTTATATTTATTTTTACTTGCTCCTCATCCTGGGGCCCCTGTGACAGAGATGTGCTTATTAAAGTTTCAATATGTTGGGATGAGCGCGTAAAGCGTCTAGTCATCATTCAGTCGGACTCAAGAATGCGCTGACTTTTATCAGGGAAATGCAAAAGTGAAACGTTTTTTTCCTGCCTTTCTTTCTTTCTTTCTGTACTTGGTTATTATTACTTGGATCTCTAATGTCTCATCTCTGGTCTTTATATGCGATTGGCACTGCTCATTTCAATTACTTCAGTTCTCCCTGAAAATTTTATTTCGAATTTAAACTTGGCGCGCTACTTGACGTATAAATGATTTGAAAATTTTTGGCATCGTCGAAATCGAGGCTGTAATTATGGAAAATTCAAATTCTTGAATTTTCATTCAAGGATGAATGTGTAAATGAGCAACTTGCTCAATTTTCTACAAGCAGATTTGTTAATTATAAAGTGGAAATAATTCTTCTAAATAGTTAAATCCAGATAAAAAATAAACGCTTTGTTTACAAAAAGCCGCTGTCGAACGACATGAAATACACGTTTTCTCTCGGCCATGCGATCGCCTCATTCTATACAACGTTAAAACACGTGAAATTAATCGGGGAGACAGATAAAAGATAGCTGGGGTAATTACTTACCGACACACATTGAGACAACGTAACGCGATGCGGCTATATCCTCTCCGCCCTCTCCTTTATTTCCTTTTTCCATTTTGTAGGTTTTTTTCACCTCTGGCGTAAATGCACTGAGATAGGATCGCTTTTGACAGCCAACACTGCATTGTTTTTATGTCATAGAGGATATACGGAAACATGAAAAAGTGTTGTTACATAAATAATTATATTGGTGAAAAAAAAAGAAGAAGAACGAAAGGATTAAACTAAATAAAAAAAATATTTTCTCTCAGAATCTGAAATTTGTGGAATCCGTTTGCCTACAATTAAGTGGTCTTTTTTTATTTTAGAATTCCTTGTTTAATACTATATAAGATAAATAACTATTCGGAAGCATATTGCTAATTTATGAGGAAAAATGAGTCTATGTCTCACTTGTTTCATACGAAATATAAATGAAGTTTTAGTTAGTTTCTTATCTATTGTGCCCATACTAATGAGTGCAGCGAACATTATTGTACAGTAGAGGGCAGGAGAATATTTTAATGAAAGGTGATAGATATGTGTACGGTAAATCCAATGCACTTATTTCGCTGCTTCATTAGGCCTTTGCTTTCCCTCATCTCTTTCATCACTTCCCACCCTACGTTAATGCTATGTGTTACACAACCAAGTGCACAGGAGTCATTTTTCCAACAGAGTCGAGAATCACCTGCAACGTAAATCGATATTTGCCAGGTGTATTAGCATCAACTCGCGCATGCTATCACGCTCTCGCTTCTATTCATAATGTCGAGGTGTACCTGTCGATGGGGATAATTTTACACTCGGTTTCATCATTCGCAGTGATATAATCGAGGTAATAATGATTTTAGGTAGGACAATTGGGTGACTAATGGATATGAGTAATGACAGAGTGAAAATTTAATTTTCAATGGGAAGCCATCTTGTAATTCACCCAGATAAAAATTCATTTTGGTTCAAGCAAGGGCTCATTTATTTTAAGGAACAAAAGTCACTATATTGAGGTTAAATATTTTCTTCATTCAAGCAATTACTTGAAAAAATTCCATGATTAATTACGCCTAGACCTGATAAAATTATTATATGTAATTAAAAATGCTCTGTTCAACTATGGAGAATTATTCACACTTATTGTTGAATTGACTGACAATTCTTCAAAAGTCGGCCCTTATATGAGTGGGATAAAGGTCGCAACATAAACAATTTCATGATTGCAACACCTCATACGTCTGGAAAAAATCATCAAATTTCCCAATTCTCTATTTTCTCCCAAAAAGTGATCTTCAAAGTGATATTTATAACGTTTCTTCTTTATTCAAAATGTTTATCTGTGTGCTTATTGGAAATTAATTTGCAAAGTGGCTAAACAATATTTTTTTATTCAGAACAACTAATTGATAGTGAAGAGATGAAGTTAAAAATGATAATTTTTATGACGAATTTCAAGTGTCTATTAGAGAAGAAAGTGCTTGGTGAGTAGGAAGGTTTCCGCTTATCGAATTTGACACTTCAAGAAACCGAAACATTGAAAAGGGCTCCCCCATTTTCCTTGCAATATCAACTCACCGAGGCTCTCATCGTTCCCACTGCGAATGAAGGTGGAGTGGGATATGCTCATTGCCCCAAGGGACGAGAGACTAATTTTCCAACGGCGGGCTGAGATCCCTCAAAATATCTAGATAAAAATCTTCCAATTCCCACTGGAAACGCGAGTTTTCACGTCCCAAAGTCACTCGGAAAATTGAAGCCTAAACCTGATTACTTACAGTGAACCAGACAAAATTTGTATGAAAATACATACCATCGATGTCAGATTATTTAAGAAAGCATAAGATTTATCAAAGTTGTATATTTTGTCAGGTGACTTGTACAATTTATCTGAAGTTGAACACCTGAAAATTAATCGATTATTTGATTTTTAAACATTGCTGGGTATTTTTTGCAGTGAATTTTGTCCTCAGAAAGTCGCAAATTAATGAGATTTTTACCGATTTCCATTGCATTTTTGGGTTGATTTCTGTTCTCAGCGGGTCGTCGGGTCCAAGGGGCAATAGTATAGTAGAGTTTCTCTATAGCATTGAATTGAAAAGTTCCTCGTTTTCGTACGGTACAGAGGTCAATTCATCGTTTTGAGTGGCTATTCTTGCCATGAAATTGCCTGAAATTGGTTTACACGAAGATGGTCTGCCCCCGGGAACTCCACCAGAGTTTAGAAATTGATTCATTTTTACAAGGATATCCCATCGGGCACCGCCGGAATCGTTTAATTTTTACCCTCATTCCCACTCGAGTCGTTCCTTATCGCAATACATTGTCCCGAGACAATAAAAACAAGCGAATTGAAGCCAAAAATAAAACTCTAATGCGTGTTGATGATAAATCATTCTGAACCACTTGAATCGATCAATTTCGCGATTAGATGGGATCGTTTAATAATATTTTCACTCCAATAATCTAACGGGCTGTCAATGTCATCACTGGAGTTCAAGAAAAACCGACTGTATCAAACCTGATAACACATGCATGTCGGTGTAACACGTGCGTTAATTCTTCAAGATACTCGATACAAGAAAAAAAACCATGTCTGTGGATCGTTCAGGCTTAATTGCTTAATCAAACGTTGTAAATCTTTGTGAGTGGAGGCTTTTACGGGGGATATCAACAGCAAGTTATAGCCGAAAAATCTCATCTCGTTAAAAGTCTAATACTACTATTTTTCCATTTGATATTTTTTCTCTGCAACAATTTTTTTAATCAAAAACATATGGTTACATACGAATTTTCATTATTTTTGCATTTCCAAAAAAAAAGAACAATGCAAAAAAAGGAGTGAAATTAATAAAACCGCGTTCCCCAGGATCTGCGTCTGGATTTTTTTTTTTAACAAGCCACACCGTGGAAAATATATCAGCCTCAATCCATCTTTCATCTCCGGAGGGATGAACGTTTTCCACGGCTAGGCCTAAAAATAACTATTTCTTTAAACTCTTAAACTTTAAAATAAAGTCTGATGTATTAAAACTTCCACATATGATTGCCAAGGTCATTGCACTAACTATACGATAGATTGACAAATGAAAAATAGAGATTGTTTAGCGGGTGATTCGTATGTTGAGTATCGCAAAACCAATCAGGACTTCGCTACATATCAAGGGGCAAAAGACAGGATACCCCCCGAAGGCATGACTAAGAGAGATATCGAAGGCAGAGGAAGACGGAGATAAAAATTTAAATTTAACGCAATTCCGACCGATTACCGCGTACCGAGTTCCTCCTCTGATATACCCCCCTCGCCCCTTCAATACCTTGATTGGCTTACATTGTCGATGCTTAACTGTTTCATGCACCAGTGACCGATCAACGGTGTATCTAAAGAGAGGGTACCCATGGATATTGTTCGACACGATAGGGGTAACATTTCATACCCTGAAGGGATTTTCATTGGCGTTCCTCGTCAAGATTCATCCCCCTCCTCGCCGCCCTTCTCTCTTTGATATATTCCGGGTAACATCCATCAAATTATCTTCTAGTTAAATCGAATCATATGAATTTCGTTTATGAATATTTCATTTTCCTCATCACATTTGTCTGTAATAAAACGGGCGCGGGAAACTCAACTTGATTTGTCGATTATTTTTAATCTTAAGTATTGCACAATCAGAACAGGTTTTAAACATTTCACTGGAAAAAAAACAATTTATATATTTTTTATGGTGTTCCGCGGGGATGACTTTAGTGAAGAAATATAATTATCCGTCAAATAGATGGATTAAAAAATGCTAGTAAGATGCCATTCAAATTTATATTTCCTTAATTTTTATTTTGATGCAATACTGACGATCAAAATTACGGACTGCTCTGGAAAAAATGCAAAATTTTATTACTATAATCAACAGTTCTTCAAAATTATAGCCGGTAAATTAACAACATTATTACAACATTTTGTGTTCATACAACATTGGTAGATCCATTTTTTCAGTAAAAATAATGTCGTGTCGATAGATTTTTTGTTCTAAAGTGCTCTTGGAACAATAACAGGAAGCGGCAACGGCCAAAAAGGTGTGGATTTGATCTGGCAAGGACCATACTAATTAAAGGAGTTCTTTTTTTTTCTATGAAAATGAGAAATATTGAAGCAATCTAATAATTTGTAAATAACCATAAATTAAAAATTTTCATAACTTTGTCATTGGAATTTCAATAAATTTGAAAGAGTGTAGGGTAAAATGAAGAGATAGAGAGAGTAAATTTTAATATAACTTTGTGAGTGTGAAGGAACGGAAGCACTGCGTATATGTATTGTAACCCCTTTAACCACAAGACTCTAGGCAAAATGAGTACTCAGTAAAACGGACACGCCGACTAAAAGGCTTACCGGGTAATTTGCGACGGCTTATAAGGCACAGGCCAATCTGATCCTCTTCCTAGCTTCCTTCACGTGTGAAATCTTATACGGTCCAACATCCTTCATTTCATGTTTTTCAGTGAAAAATAAAAACAAATAAAGGGAGATAAAAATGGTGGAGTGTACGAAAAGATGTTAAAATCAATAGTGAAAAATAATCCATGTGGTGAATAGAAGAGGTGGGAGGTGAGGCGAACGGATCTCTTTGAAAAACGATACAGATTTTGCCCACTCCATCATTCGGTCGCATCTTCGGTTAACCCCATGGGCTCCAGTCACACGCATCATTCACCATTTGGGCTACAGAGGCGAACACGAGAACCTCAGTTTCATGGGCTGTCGCCCTCAATCTCAACCGCACATTTCCCTTTCAATCGGCCTCACATATCGTACAACTAATTGAGAGTAATTCTCCATAAATCACCTACATAACATACTTTTTTGCTACCGTTTCTTATTTTTTATGTTAAACCAGCTGATCCAAAATTATCATCTGAAACGAAAGAATTCATTACTTCTAATGAGTAAATTTCCTAACGACAAGGAAACTTACTTGGTCGGAAGAAATTTAGCCGACGATTTTTTTTTCGCCCGGGCGTAGGCAATTAAAATTTAATTTATTGGACAATGTGTGAGATATTAATATTAAAAAAAAAATTTTTCAACCATTTCCTGATGGAAATGATGGAGATATTGGAATGAATAGAATATAATAAAGGAATTATAAATATAGCAAAATAGTAGCCATTTGGAAGCGAATTGCCAATTGATTATTTAAATGAAATCGAAATACATGCAATTATCTACTTGTTTCCCCTTGGGAGAGACATGTGAGTGAACTGAATGACATTGAAATCTAAAAATGCATTTTGTAAAATGTGAAAAAATGAATTTTCTCAAATTCTCATTGCTTTCTGTGTACTACTGTGCCACACAAATCCATTATCTACGGGTGGTCGGATCGATTACGGGCATCGATTCGATTCACCGTCCCAAAAAACCGATCCGATTACTCGTCTACCTCAGCTATTTATTTGGGAAAAAAATCCCTAGCTAGCGCCGTTGTATTTTTTATATTCAAATATTTCGGGACTGCTGGCTTTATTGTTAAACCAAAGCCTGTTTGACCCGTGCCACCCGAGAAGCTGCGACAATATGGTACTGGTGGTCGCCCAATGATCTAGGATGCTGAGGGTTGAGTGTGAAGAAGTGGAACTTAATTTGTCACCAAGTACGCCCACTTCAAGTGCTTGCAATGGATTCGGATAGATTGTTCAAGAGTCCTCGACATTTATTGGATCAGTCTAAAGGCGCGTGGGCCTTGCTTTCCATTCCATATTCTATTACTTTTCGAAAATTCGTCCATTCGTCCAGTTCACCGTTAGGACGTTCAAAATCGGATGATATTTTGGTGACAAAAATTATGACAGTGTTTGACACCATAATAATTATCCATTTATATTTCACATTTTAATTATTTCTATTACTCGGAAATATTCAATCATTATTTTTCTTCAACATTTGACCATCGTTTTAAAATTATGTAGAGTAAAATTGAGAAGTATAGTATTCTATACTGCATGCACGAATCCAATTTCTAGAATAGCGTAAAACAAGCTTCAAGGGCGTTACACAGAATTTTTTAGAAGGGAATATGAGTTTGAGTTGAATTTTAATTTAAGCCAGTCACTAGATTTCAAATTTATCCTGAAAATTCACGAAAATTGATTTTTTTCATGTTATGGGGGCATGGTTTTGTGTAATAAAGGCTTGATTTTGAGGCCCAGCGTGAAAATTAAATGTTAACTACCATACAATTTTCGAAAAAATGGATATTTTAATAAGTTAGTTTGTCAATTTTGGAAATTTTTCCGTGCCGGGCTTTTCAATAGCCTGTAAACCTTGAAATGGAGAACTACTCTCGAAATTATTCTAATAATCAAGGAATTAATAAATTCGTTAGTGAAGATTTCTGGAGAAATGACAGGTCAGTTTGACGTTAACGTTAAAAATTTCCAGTTCTATAGTAATTTTTAACTTATTTTTTTATAGTATTCCCTAATTTTTTTCAAGAAAAAAAAAACGGGTAGGAATCGATTGATTGTGCAGCCTTAGATTGATATCTGAATGGAGAGTTCGTCGCGTATTTACCCTCAAACATCGCATCAACCCCTGAAGACTTGACAAGAACGCCCTTCCGCACACTTGAATACCCGACACACTCCTGATTACAAATAAATTATTTAACCCCGTATTTTTCTCATTTTCACATGACTGAACGATTCATGAATACGTAATCTTTCGTTTCAAGATGTTAGTATTAGTATTATTGAAATATTCTTGGTAAATAAATCACAGTAGAACGGAAAGTAAGAGAATTTACCAATAGATAACTCATAGGTTTTATAATTAAAATCAATCAAGACTATCAATTCTGGTGTAATTATTCCGAAAAGATTCACGTGAATTTTTTCTTAATTATTTTCACAATTAGACTTGAAATTGAAAATTTAGATTTTTGTTAAAACCTCCAGTCACATGGGCAATCTTTGTTCATTCCCGATCGCTGATGAATTTGGAATCTCTGTAAATTTTTATTGAAATTCGAAAGCAGATTTAATGTTGGTTTCCAGAAAATCATTACAATGCTTTTCGCATGAGAACTCTCACATTTCATCCATCGAGATAATCATTTTCCTTCATATGAAGATTTACAGTGATTAATTTGTTTCAAACGAAATGAAATTTATTTTATCACAGATAATGTGTAAATGGTGGGTAAAAGTAATATTTCTTCTCGGTATATAAAACTATTCGATACGAAACCTCTCATTTTTTTCCGCTTAAAGAAAAATTTCGCTACATAATTATTTCATCTTAATATGTAATATTATGATAATGGATTTTTCAAGGGTGAAAAAAGAAATTATTCGACATCAAAGTAATATTTCTTTTCGGCATAAAAACGGACTACCCGATACCAATCTCTATTTTTTTTTCCACAAAAAATGGAAAAGGACTTCCGGTAGCTGTCTGCCAAATGTCGGCAGGTTTTCCATTATTTTCCAGGTGAGGAAATGGCTTAATTACCGGGAGGGGGTATAGAAATAGTATAGAAATTTGGAAAAATAAGGTAGAATCATCCACACCTGAGTAACAAAACATTTCCTCGCCTTGTAAAATCCAATGGTGCGTACAGAGGTATTAGCCAGAGGGGCCTGAGGATGGTGGTAGTAGCTAATTATCCTCTCGTTTATCTCGGTTCACTGCGGCAACAACGGTTAACGTCAACGGCATAATTTTACGAGCCAAAGACAAGCAAGATACATGGATGCCAGAGAATGGTAGAAGAGGATGGATTTCCTACATTATTGTATATAGTGGGTTGGAAGGTAACCCCTGGAGTATAGCCAGGGCAAATTTTACGGTCTCGTTGAACGTGTAGAGACAACGGGATTACGGTTTTGAGTCCGGACGTAGTTTGCCTCGGGAGGAAGTCCTTCCACTGCGCTCTTCTTCTCTAACCCAAAATGCTACAATAGATTCAATTTACAATTAAACCGTTTCGAAATCTCTCGGTCATTATGAGATTTCATTTCTTTTCTCATCTCGAATATAAAATATTGATTTTTCATATCTACAATTTCATTAAAAACGTTCACTCAATTTCTCATTTATATCGAAAATTCAATAAAATTTCATTGTATACGCTAAATAATAATGGATTTTTTCATGAAATTCTTCCATCAAATACAACGGAATTTTGAATGCATTGAAAATTCAGGGAAATTCGCTAGAATTCGCTTGAATTTTTCACATTTTCAAGGTTTTTCCGTCTCATATCGATCTGAAAAATGAGACGTACTAGAATATTCCAGAAATAAACTAATTGGTCAATGAAGAAATTACATTCTTAAACTCGTAACTTAGCCGATGGTAAAAACTAAATAATATTCTACAACATATACCGCTAGATTTTTATTTGTAGATGCACATGAAAATAATTTTGTGAAAAAAAATTGATACTTTCCCTTTAAAACAAATGTCTTGCCAAATGTACGTCAAGCAGCATTAGGACAAAGGACACTAGAGAGAAGTAAAGCTATATAGCTAAAAGCTGAGAGCTTCCATCGCCCCTCAGATGAGTGGACTATCTCCTCCCGAAGAATACGAAGGCCATCACCTTATAAACTTATACAAAACACACTCACCAAACTGTTTATACAAGCCCGACATTCAATCTCACATTTCAATTCTCAATTTATAAATGTATGAAAAAGTACAGAAAAACTTGAAATATTGATAAAATTGTCAAAGAATTAATGAAAAATGCGGAAATGCAGATGAAAAATTGTGGGGAGAGTGAAAGATATCCCCCTGATCTGGAATATGATCGGCGCCATGGCATAGGCATCTTGGCAAAAAGGAAAGATGAAGGGAGAGTGGAGTTGGTCTCAGTACGATAAAATATTGCAAATCATGGGCTACCTGCAGGCTGTCGGCGTTTCACGCACGCATATTCCTTCATGCTCCCGCTGCACTTCAGACATCCTTTGTTTCATCCTAATGCACCTCGCAAAAACCTACAACCTAAACAAAAGCAAAAAGCCCAAAATAATAATGAATATCTCAATGAAAAATGACTTTGTTCTAAAATTCATGAATTATATGGGGTAATGAGGCGGTGTAAAATACGCGTTTTATTGTTGAAGTGAATGAAAGGAATGAAGAATGAGCATCTAGTGCACCAATACAATCCGACATTGTGGATGAAAAGGATAAAACGGCAGAATGAAAGATCAGGCCGTCAGAGTGGCTGGGGTAGGGGGGTCGTATCGTTTTAACGTCTCTATTAGCGGCTATTAAAAACGAGCTAGCAAGATGAAAAAATGTCCCGAAGGGGATTTAGGGGGTGATACAAGAGATCGAGGGGTTAGAGGGGAGGAAGAGCGTGTACCGTTTCGAATCGCGCCTCGACCGTTCACATGATGCACGCTGGTATCCAGTTACCTTTTGTCGTCGTCCAACTCACAGCCTCAGCCTCAGATTCTCCGGCTTCAATATATATATATCCATCTATTGTCCGCGGGACTCGCTATTTAGCATGGCACGAGAGATGGAAAATATTCTCTCGGTCATGTCTCTGTCATGTCATGGCTAAAGAGGGAAAAATGTGAGAGTATGTACTGTCACATGACCCCCAGATTCTGTTAAAATGATAGCCTTCACAAGGGGTTCCCGGCCTCATCAGATATATATCCCTTTTGCCCCCCTATAGCCCCCTATAGCCCCCTATAGCCCTCTATATTTTCCATTGTTTTACTTTTTCCTTTCCAATGCAGGTTTTTTGTGCGTCTGTATACGCTTAATCGTACATTGTTGGAAAATTTCAGAAATTCACATTTCCCCAAATTTTCTCTCCTGTTTTTCGTAGACAAAAATCAATTGAGAATGAATTTGAGGGGACTTTTAAAATTTTTAGAGTGAAAATTAATTTTGTTTTTCTTTGGGCTGAATTTATAAGTACGTCTTGACCATTTGCCACCGGTGTCCCATTATCCATTCTCATAATTGGCATCGTGCTGGGGATAATTCTCCAAAAATTGTCTCGTCATTGCGTGTAAATGCATGTGGAGAGGGATGAGTGGAAGCTCGAGGAGCATCGGCGTCAGACATATAATACAACAAGCCACCGAATTCCTCCTGAGTCTTCCTCTCTTCACCGATGCATTTGGCCTCTCCTGGCACCTGTATCAGAGGCCCCGACATCCCCGTAAGTGCCTTCTAGCGATTTGATACACCCTTCTTGCCAATTTTTAATGGTCGATGAACATGATTAATTGCAGATTGAGGAATCAAAACCAAATTATTCCGATATAACTGAAATAGATTGAAATCAGAGAGCCTAATGCCCCACACTATCACTCACTATTCAATAAAAAAGAAAATTACAGTCGAATTTAAATGAAACTCTTGACACTACATTCATATTTATACGTGTTAAACATTGTACATTTATTATGTACCTATCTCTCGATTTCTTCTCCGGAAAATATACTGTAGTATTTACACAGGTTCATTAGATATATAGTTAACAATTTTCCATATTTGTTCAACAAGTGCCCGCTTATTCAGGAGTATGATTACTATATGATTACTTCTGTGATTATGATTTATCCTCATTTTATCACACGAAGAGAAAAAGTCAGTAATAATTACCTATCCGTTTAGCGTATCGCTTAGTAAAATTTGTCAACTGCTTGGTAAAAGTTATATAAACTTTTGAGAAAATGTACCTAACTTCTACGTAATTTTTAATTTGATAATAAAAATTTGTTGACTGCTTGATAAAATGACCAAGATACCTAAAAGTTGAGTAATTTGGTAATTTTCTCGAACGGCTGTAGAGAATTGTTACTAGACAGTTGACAAATTTTAGCGAGTAGTACGGTCATTTTTCGGGATAGGTTATTTTTACAGAATTTCTGTGACCGTGTATACGAAGCTTGGGTGGTCGACATATCCATCCTTTCAAAAGCTATCCACACTTTAAATCACGTTCAAACTAATCACTTGGAAAACTCCCAAAAGCTCTCCTAAAATACATTGGAAAGCATCGAGTAGACGTAAAGAGCGATAAAATACGGCTGTTGAGTTGTTTCGAGATGTAACAAGAGGGAGTTGAAGTCCGATTAGTAACGAAAACACACGGACTTTCCTTCTATATTTTTTCCCCCTTTTGTCGGAGAATGTCTCCCTGATTCTTTGGTTGGCCCGACGTGCACCGGGAAAACTGTAGGATCGATTCAGCGTCGCCGACGTCAAAAGTAGAGGGAGCACAACCTCAGTGCTGTACATCTCGAATTCCTCGTATTGTTTTTATCCACTCAAATCACTCGTTTGTCGTAAATATATTTCTAATAGTCTTTCAAATTTTCCAAGCAGCTTTCAGTTGACAATAAGAATATTATTGTATTTTGTTATGGTGAATAAATAAGAATTCAGAATTAATGACTACGTCTGGATGTGACGCTCGTTGGAGAATGAATCCTTTTCATCCACGCATTAATTATCTGAATAAAGGCCGTTGGTTAATGACTGGCTGAGTCAACGAGTTGTGTTAGAGATTATTATTAGCACGTTATAAACATGATGCGGATGTAGCAACGTTTAACACCTCCATGTGCTCCACTGAAAGAGTCATTTCCTCTCTCTAGTCGTGTTATTATCGTCTATCATTGACCATGAATAGATGGATTAGTTGATTGTTGCATTATCCTTCGGGTTTCCCTACTTCATCTATTTATATATAGCTATATAGCTGTTCATTATCCACCTATTTTATTACAGAAATTTGATGTTTTGTCATTGACTAATAATGAATGTTGGTTTTTTGTTTTTTGTTGTTGAAAGCAGAATACAACAGCAATCGGGTCAAGGAAATGGTGGTTCTCGTCGTGCGCTCAGCCCCAGCCCAGGTGGAAGCGACACAGAGGATTCTGACATATCTCTCGGCGGCACATCACCCGCATCGCCATCATCACCACCACCACCATCTCATCATCAACCGTCACCAATCTCTCTTGGACCCGTCGGGCCACTACCACCCCCATCGATTAATTTTCGATTTGACGCCGGCCATACTCATGCATTTCGTTTTACTCACGCAACCGCCTTCAAGTTTCCAGCGACGGGTTTTCGCTTTGGGCCACACAGTCCTCAGCATACTCATCCGACCATTCCCAGCACGGGAGGAATGTTCAGACTGACGGATACCAGTCCGTTTCAGGCAGTCGGCCCAAGAGACGATTTGGGATCGAGGTGTGTATAAAATTCGTGTTTTTTTTCCCCAATTAATCATCATGATTTTCCACCAGAAACGCCACTGCAATTGCCTTTTCATGTTTTCCAAGAGAAGTCATTTTATAATAATGACCGCTACTGTTTATCACATTTACATGACAGGCAGAGAAATTTCTCAATTTTTATCGAATGATAGAAATCGAAAATAGCGAAAATAACCATGCCGTCTGGTAACGCCAGTTCAATTGTGCAGTACCGGAAAAATTCTGGTATTAATACTAATACCACCATACAACCTGTCATCATATTCACTTTTTATCATTTATGCTCTATCCACTCTTTATCCATATTAAACGTGAAATTCGTTGAGGATGTACAAAAAAGTATTAGTTCCACGCCAACTTTTATTTTTTCAAAAATAAATCGAAAGTCTTAAAAAACTTAGTCCTTCTATTTTTTTCAAAAATACAAAAAATTTTTTCAAATTTTAAGTCTCGGAGAAATGTAGGTTTTAAGTTTTGTTAAATTCCGAGAGGACTTTGGACTTGAGAAAGTTTCAAGTTTTAAGTCCATCTGTATTTAGGGTTCGAAAATACGAAAGATTAAACTTTCGGTTTTCTAATTATACTTCATTATTTATGAAATTAAATAAAAATATATTCAGAATTGTGAAATTAATTTGGAATGAAATCTGCTTAATAATAATTTTTCAATTTCATTCATTGAAACTTATAACTATGAAATCTGGGAAAAATGGATCCTGAAATCCGTAAATCTCTGGATGACTTGGGTCAGAAAAATGTACAAGTACCAAGTGCAATAATAGTTTGTACTTAGGAGTAGGATAGTGAATAGGTTTTTTGAGACTCGAGAGGTTGAAAATGAAAAAAAAAAATGAAATTTGCTCATGTATGGCTTTCAATGGAGGAGTGGTCAGTGGCTTGTTCAAATGACCAAGGTAGTCCTATGTTTTTTTATGATTACATGCAAATGCCAAGATAAAAAATGCAAATACAATACAATACAATATGTAAGAAATAAATAAACGTAATAAATAATGTTGTAATTTTGCAGATTACCTGAGCCGTTAGGTCTCCATCATTCCAGATTGCACCACCATGAGACAATTCTCCACCACCCGCACCCGCAGCATCAACTACCAGAAGGTATATCAAGGTTGTCAGATGCGTCAAGACTGTCAGACGGCGGTATCTCGCGGCTCTCAGATAGCCTCAGCGAGGCTCACAGTCCACCTCTGGTTGCCACAAACCTCTCAGTGACAGGACCTTTGAGAGTGGCAGTACCAAGTCCCCACACCCCGTCATCCCGAGGTAGTCCGCCGAATCAAACTTCCCATCATATCCAACAAAAACCCGGCCAGGGTTTGATCAGAGTGGCAACACCACCGATAAATCCCAAACCCCCACAGATTCACAGGCCATTTTCACCAGCGTGATAGAATCATTGGCAGCCTGATCATTCAGTGATAAATTATCGTGATTTACTAAATCATCATGGTAACCATCATGTCTAATTGTGTAAATATCCAACGTGAATCGGGATGACGAACCATCTGTTTTTATTTGTTTCAATTGTAAATATTCATTGATATCTAATGAAAGAAATGAGAAAGCGGATAATCATACGGGAAGTACTAGAAATCAACTCAATGAATTTTCCTCATCAATAATCCCTGTCGAGATACCCATTAATGGGTTAGTATTGTCATATAGCAAATTGCAGGTTAATTTGAACGAATTGTAAATATGAAATACATTCGAGGGGTGTAACGAGTTTTCATCAGTTTGAGGAAAATGTAAAATTAATGACAAAATTTAATGCTATGCCGAGATAAATAGTGTAAACTGATAAATGCTGAGAGAGCCCAATCCCATTTTTCTATTGACTTCCATTCGATAATCCGCGAGAGATACGAGACTGATTCGCGGTGATCCCTTAGTGGCAATGTTTTATTTTGTTTATTTGTTTTATAAGAATTTCATGTCAAGTCCAGACTGTTCTGAAATGTGACATGGATGAATATTTATGAATGTCTAAATATTAATAATTCTGTATAACGTAATAGATTTGTGAGAATTTTCACTAAAACTCTTGCAAAAAATGCAAAAAGTCAAGGCTTTTAATTTTTGATGTAAATCAAAAACTTCTGAAAGGCCATTGCGTTCAACTATTACTAGATTTTTCCAAGAACTAAAAAATAAATATAATATTCTTACAGTCTGGACAGGCTAGAAAACGACAACGAAAGAATATAGTCGTTCATGTAAAGTATAAATTAAATTGTATTACAATTCTTCTCCTAGTCTCCAGGACTCGAGAGGTCTTTTCGTTATTGAATATTGTAATTAATCCAATGCCAGTATCATCGAAATCTTTATTTTCCGTCACCCAACCCTGCCTTGTTGCCCATTTGCCCTGAACAACTCCGTCATTAGATTAAGTAGGTCTAGCGCAGCTTGAAAAATACAATTATCGAATTACGGATTGGCGAGCAAACAATATTACTCTGGAAGTAAACGAAGAGGTGCGTGACAAGAGGCGTAAAGGAGTTACTAACAGATAAATCGAGTAAAAATATGATTTCCATAAAAGATGGAGCGACAGAATTAGGAAACGATTGCTGGAAATTTCACACCTTACGAAGGACTATGCCTTGAGGGCATTTTCATTCATCTGTTCGACATCAAGAGGAAATAAAAATTCCAAAAAGATCAAGAAACTCATTATGTCGATGGTGGAGCGATGAAAATACTTGTATAGGTATAATAATCGAATCCTTATACATACTGAACATACTAGCACGTAAATATTTCTAGGTGATCGACGTAAACAAATTAATTATATAAAAAAAATATACATATTATATATATATATATGAACAAAAGAACCCTATTAATATTCATTATTAATATTATTAAAACTTATTATTATTTGCGCCTGTAAATAAATTCACGCGAAAATATATTAACAGATTATTATGAATCTACCAATGTGATTGCTTATTTTTCTCCTCTTTTTCTCTAATTTGTGGTGATAGTCGAGAAGGGGAGATAAGATGGGGCTTTCTGGTTGGATGATAATGCCGGTCGTGTGGGCGTGAGATCGCTGACAAATTTAACCAATGGGCTTTCGTCTCACTTCCGTAACTGATCCCTATAGGTTAAGCTCCCTTCGTAAAAAGCCCAGCGCATGCTTTTAAGAGCTCCCTAGAATCATAAACTATCTCATTATTATTATGCTTTATTCAGTCCTAGGTTACTCCCTTCCAATCAACAAAAACCCCTCAAGTTTTATCATTTTTGTTGTTTCCCTGTTGTCTGTTTGGGAGGGGGGGATTTATGTCTTCTTTTTATTCACCGAGTTTAATTAATATAAAAATTATTCACACGGTCGTTGAGGTTATGCATGGACAATTTACATTCTTTTAAAATTAATGTTTCAAGTAAAGTGTCTGAAAATTGTTTCATTTCATTAATTTTTTTCATTTCGAATGATGACGTAATCACCTTGTGCCAAAGGACAGCCCCTGATCGTAAAAAGGGGAGAGGACCACTGCTTGTTTTGTAGACGAAAAATATTTGAAGATTGTGAGATAATGATTGGTCTATCGAAAACGGTCGAACGAATTCCACAGGGTACTAAACCGATACATATGCTCCCATTCGAAAATTGTCCCCTCTCTTACAATTTTCGTTGAAACCGATTCCCCCTCCCTCTTCCATTCGTCCTACCCTGTGGCTTGTTCTGACTACTAGAATGACACAGCGTCACGCTTTTCGCTTGGGCGTGTTTTGACAGTTGCTGCTCCGACACCTCTGACACATTCATTAGAAAGTGGTTCTCAATTTCGGGTGAGCTATTTCAATTGATCATTTTTTCCTCTTCAAGGAAGTCTCGTGAATATTTGCATTCAACTACCCATAGGAAAGAACTACAGTGTCATAGGAACAATTAAATATTTTAAGGAACAATTATTCCTAATTAACTTTTTCAATCACTAGCATTTGAAACGCCCTTTCCGCGCCTATAGTCATCATATCGGCGAATATCGAAAAAAATGTACTCCATCACAAAAGTATGCTCTTTTATACTATCATAAAAGTACACGGGACCGGACGCGCCCACCGCGTTGTGATGATAATGGCATCATCAATTGACTAATAAGAAATGAATTTTATTCGGAATGGCACATGAGAAGTAGGGTTACGCGTGAAAAGTCTTATGCATGAATTTATCCGAAATCTTACTCTTGTCTACTCAACTTAATTTTGGTGTATCACCTTTTATAGATAGGGTAACTCATAGAATCAATTTACTTTATAAATTTTTATTTTTATATAAAAAAATTGATTGAAAATTTTTCCAATTCATATATTTATTTTATGTTCCTTGTTTTTTTGCAATTTTATATGCATATATAACATTTTTTTTAATCCAAAAAGTTTTCATTAAGAATATTTTATAATTTTTATATATATTGTAATTTGAAAAAAAATTGTTTGATTTCTGTTTAAGATTATTTACATTACAATTAGCGGAGACCATTGTTTCCTTCGAACATACGCTTCTTGTGAAGAAGTAATAAAAATGCGTTGAAAATTTGTAAGTTGAAAAGACTTTTCTTTCTTTTCGAGCGAATGAATGTGTCTTAAAGATACGAAGTGAATACTCAAAATTAGAACGTGAAAAGATTAAATATTAAATGAAACAAGTTGATAGGCTGATTCAAAAATCAGAGAGCGCGTACAATTAATTTTTTTGAAAAATATAAAAATTGAAATATCTCGAAAAATTTGGGGAAGCACACGTATATTCTGACTGATCTACATGGAGCATATTGAAACAAATATAAAAAAAAAGAAATTGGTTGGATTGCTCTGAGATATTTGCAAAAAAATTTCAGAAACAATTAGCGATATTTCGAAAACTACTCGACCGATCGGGTTGAAATTTAGGACAGATCAAGTATATATTAAGACCTATAAACTGGTGTAATTTCAGATGTTCGGAATCAATTCATCCGTCTATTTTTCCCATTTTTCAAAAGTTGACCCTCAATTGACCATTCGCGTACACACACATGACTTTCAAACTTCGTATTTTTACGTTTCAGACTGTTCCACATAATTTCCACGTAAAATTAGGGAATTGTAAACTCGAATGATTGCAATGCTTCCATTCGGAAACAATAAGAGAGAATACAGAAAACATTAATATAAATGCGGAACTTTTTGAAAGTTGAGCTTAATTATAAGTCACCATTACGGAAAGCGATTTATAGGCGAAATATATATGAATTACAGAGTACATGTATATTTCGGAACACAATGCCGTACATTAGAATACGTACATATTTGGTATATATCTATCATATATGCAAGATAGCTCGCATAGAGCCAGAAATGCTGTAAGTCACGTATATGTCAATTATTCGCATGTATATGTTCTCCTTGAGGGTAGATACGATTCTGCGAGCTCTACAGGACAGTCAAGAATACGAAGATAGATGTTTGTGAAAAATAAGTGAGTATGGATTTGAGTATCTTTAATCAATTCGATTGGAATATTTCAAGTCAAGGGGTTGAGAACCCCCATGAGGATCCCAGCTGTCCGGATTTAGATGTTTAGGATAATGCGGTGTGGTTAGAGAACCTTATAACAAAATAATGTAGTCCACTCTGAATGGGACAGACTGAAAAAGAGGAGTGAGACGAGACTACGACAAAGGCACAATTCCAATTGCCGTAGGTGAGAACTTTAAGGATATATTGGAATGAAGAGAGAAGGTATAAGAGCGAGAGACTAGTAACAGTGTCACTGAGTAACAATTTCTCTAGTGGTTATTTGTAGACAGATTCGACACCTCAACAATACCGTGGAATCATAATGGATCTCGTCTTTTTTGTAATGGACCGGGTCTTAGTGAGATTATCGTTTGGACCCCAGGTATTTGTTGTGGAGGCCCACTGTCACCGTGGACGGTTGGATGCCACGAGGCCTCAAAAAGGAAGGTGTGAAAAACCAATGGGGATAAATCTTGAAAGGATCTACGATTTTTTAAGACCGTTTCATGTTCATTGTTGCGGTAGGAAGTTTTTCGTATTATGGGATATTCCGATCTTAGGCCACTTCTTCCGGCTACTAGTTCAGGATCATGCCCTCTTGGACCCTCGAGGACCATCGTAATTTCTAACCAAAAGAATAATATTTACCCGGATTATACCATATTCTTTTCGATTACTAAGGAGAGATCCATTCAACGCTGAGAAGGAAAATGTGTCGACTCAACACATACGTTCTCAATTGAAATTCACAACAAACTTCTTTAGTTGAATCAATTTTTCCATGAACTTGTTCATTTGTTTCTTGCTAATTCTATTCACTATGGATTATATACTTGAATCTTGATACTTGAAAATTGATTATATACTTGAAAAAATATGCACCTAAGTTTCAATGGCGCCAGGTTAACGAATACGAAAAAAACCTCAACTATATATTCAAGTGTGTGAATACTTTCAACGAGACGAGGCGCTTTTGGCTCGAGTCATTTCGCACTTGAACGATGATCAATCGCCTAAATACCCAATTGACGCTTTTTTCTCCAGTGCTATATTTGTAAATTTATTTTATCTTGTATACGTATTTATCAACATTTTCTATCATCATTTTGACTGCTCAGAAAATAAATAATAATACTTTTGTATTTAATATAATTGCAAAATTAGATGAATCCAAGTTGGACTTGTCTTTTACATTCTCTTAAATTGCACTCATACTTGAAATTGCACTTGTGTTGATTTTATCGTCATCTCTTATTTATTTAGAACGCTTATTATAAGCATTGAAAATTAGAGGTTAAAACACCTCTCCAAAAAATTTCCACTATTTTGTCGACGCTAATTTTTCAGACAGGCATTGGAAAAAATCCGGTAAAAGTTTAATATCAGCCCCTGAGCTTTAAAGATACCACTGTGTATGCAGTCTGATGGGATGGGATGAGATATAAAACCTTTACTAAAAATTTTTTTTTTCTTTTTTTTTTATTTCAATTTTTGACGATGCTTATTTCAAATTGTTGCCGAATCATTTTAAACGTGTTTCGACACATACATCATTCTCAGCTTCGGTCAATTTCGATTAAAATTTACAGTGATGTCTTCCTTATATTGCGACATTTGAAAAAATTATAATAGACTTAGGTGTGTATTTTAAAGGAGCTCATTCGAGATTTTTTCTTTTTATCTACCATAGCCTCTATTATTTTTTCAAATGCTGAAGATGTAGATTGTGATATTTCCAAAAAGTTGCTGTAATGTTGATGTGTAAAATGAAATGCGTTATCCATTCCGATGTAGTAGGGGATATATAATAGGGTATTAAAGCCGTTAAGACCTGCGAACTGAAGCGTTTTTTTATTTAAACTCTGTTGCGTTAATGAAGAAGAACTTTCGCTTTAATTTCAAGATAACACTGCTATAAGGGCCAAGATTGATTTTCAATATTAAAATGAGAGATAAATTACAAATAGAAGGCGATGTCAACACAGATCTTTTGTTGAGCTCCTTGTTTAATCCTCTGTTTCGTATAACTGTGGTAATACTCTTTATATAACCGCAGAAAACATTGCTTTTCACAGATAAACGCCTCTTTACCATTTCCACAGTTAGAATAAATACGAAGATTGAAAAAAGCTCGTTAACATTTTTCATTACACGAATTTTCCAAATAATCTACGTCTGTTTTGTTGGTGGGTAAAGACTTATAAAACATTGAAAATTTCACTGATCTTCACTAATTTGGAGCCTAGAAACGGTTGGAATTCCATTCCGAAAACATTACATCTGTTACATTACTGTGAGATGATAGTGGAGAACATAACATACAATTATATTTGTGAAACTGACAGTCCGCTTCAAAAATTATTGTTAGACAGTTATAGGTGTCCTGCATTTGACAACTCAACTGTGGTTTGTTATTATTACTGCAGTTATTTCTTCTCAATTGAATAAAAATTTTACATTCTGTAAATGAAAAGACTGAAAAGCGGTAATTTGAAAGAATAAAACTGAAACGATATAATCGTACGTTGATCAATGCTGGATTTGGGCTGAGTAGTTAGGTTCACACGGGTTTAATAAGAGGTTAGATATAACTTGGAATTAGAATACTATAATGCGACACTGGCCCTGCCAACATTTAATTTAAGTATATCCCGTTGTGTATGTGATTTCAATGGGGGTGTGTCCCAGAGCCCCCTTTTCGAGTTTCAGATTATGGGGGTAAACTCTCGCATGGGAAACAACTAATATTTTCTTAGCTGTTTTTCTTGACCAAATTCAGTCTCTGAACAAGGTGAAATATTTATCGCATACGATTCTATACGGCAGAAGAAATTTTTATTTATTAAAAAAAATTGTTTTTATTTGTGGAATTTCAATGTAACAGAGTCAATGTCGGATTTTCTCAGCGACAGAGCTTTACTTCTAGGGTATCTATGGGATGTTTCAGGCGTCACTGCCCCTCCGAAGTTACTAAGCCGCTTAGTACTATGAGGTTTATGTTGTGCCAATGGAGTATCCTAACTCCATCACCTTATGTACAAAACTCGTGTTCCCCTAATACCAAAATGTTGGGTATTATCCGATTCCTACTCCACATATGGTGGCAATACAACCACAATTCCATCCATGCGGGGTTCAGGAATGAAATTTTGTGCCTATCGTAACAAAACTCGCGTTAAATACTTATTCTAATTCGTTGCACATTCGGCATTACCTTCACAGCCTTATACAATATATATATATATATATGATGAAAGTCCAACCATGATTTTCCAATCATCGATTCATTGCCCAACATGGAAAGATCATTAAAAATTCTCAAATCAATATTTTTTTCAGCTCAAGAATAGTTAGTGAAGCATTTTATTTTGAATTGTAAGTGATACATTTACGAAAATAAATATCTTCCATAGTTATAGTTCATTGTCGTTTTAATGTGAGTCTAATTATCCTTTAAGTTAGCACATATCTAACAACACACAGAAGAAGCGTCAAGTACACGGAGAGAAAAATCCATGAATTTTTATATTGTGATTTCGATAAAAATAACTGTGCTGCCTTACAATCTAGGTGTAAACTGCAGGCCTGAGAAAAATTACTATGCCATGCAGTAATATTTGTTCATCGGCCGAGCAAAACTTCGTTATCGGCCAAATAAAAATTCATAGTCGTCGCAACAGTTACCATTGTTAAATTCAACTTCGGCAATAATCGGAAACAATCGACGTTAATCGCTAACCAATCATATTGGGTTAAAAAATGTTTGGAGAAAATGCTGTGTAGCACAGTAAAAATTAAAAGAGAGCACAATAAAAAATACCGATCTGGATAGGAATTTTTGAAGGATTTCTATCAATTTTTCTTTCAAACTCAAACAAAAAATGATAGACCTTCAAATTTTATAGTGCTGTTTAGTAAATTTTATGGAGCCAAACATGATTAATTACGGAATGTATAAGAAAATTTGACATATTGATAGTAATTTTTATTTGTGAATCAAAGAAGTTCTACTATTCTAGCATTTTGCACCACGATTGTAGTGCTCGGCACAGTAAATTTTCTTGGACTTTTCTCTCCGCGTATGTCTTATGAAGCATGATGGATGATGTTCCACATCAAGTCATTTATCAATTGAAAATTGTTAATAATGATCTGCGAACAGCAAAAGCAAGCAAACAAAACAAAAAGGTGACCGTGAATAGTGAAGAACAATTCAATTCGAGTACATGGATCACTTTTTTTATGGTTATGACTCCGAAAAATTAATCCATACAAAATAATCGAAGCAAAAAGCAGTACTATCAATCTTTCACATTTGGACAATGATCTTAAATGACTTTGAAGTGTAGCTTATTCTGATAAATATGATTATTGAATTGAATGTAAGCGGATATAGCCGATGATTTTGAAGAGAGGATATGAGCCAGATGGCGTGTTTTGTCAATAGATATTCGGTAGCTATTAGCGAATACTCGCTTGTATTGGAATAATACGATATATCGTGACGACTTCTGCGAATATTCATTTCATTCAATAGTTAGTGTTTTCCAACCATAGTTGATCCTTTTTTATTTTCGTGTTGCCTTCTAGATGAGGCAAAACTGTATATGCCCTCGTACTACCAACTAGTCGTTATCCGTCACTATTTTTACCTTATCATACAGTTGGCTCAACCTTAACTTTAATCTTACCACTGAACCGTTCTGTGACTGCTATACCTATGCGCCTATGTGCAATATTAACCAAATCCTTATATCGGTGAACTCGAAATGCTGGAGATTATTTTCGTTTGAAAATATTTTGTCTCTGCGAAAGGCGGGCTAAAATATATGGGTGTGAGCATAGGTCATATTTGAGAGAGTCTGTGCGGATTAAACAAGGAATAAAATGGTATTACTGCAAGGGGAATGTATTCATTTGTTCCGTGTACTAAGTAGTCTGGTTAAGTATGTTGTTTGAGCTAACACCGTAAGTAACTATCCCCTGAGAAATTTCGGCAAACTCTCTCAGAGTTGCAGTGAGGAATCTTTTTCAACTTTTCAAGAGTACTGTATCTTGCAGTGCAAATGAAGCACAAATACGTAAGATAAAGTCTACTTTGCACGTCTTTTGAACTTTGTTGGCATCGACTAGGAATGCAAAAGAATGTCTCAGTGTTTAAGTGTTTAGTTATTGCGCGTGTGAAAATCGATGGCCAACTTCAAGAATTCATAAATTTCAAATAACGTTAAATAATAAAAATATCCATTATAAATTTTCATTGCCAATGAAGTATTCAAGTATCAAGCGCTCAACGAGCCCTTGAAATTTCGGTTTAAACGGTGATCCAAGATCTTAGTCGGTAGTTATCCAGCAACAGACGTATAATTTCCTGGAAGCTTTGAATTGAACAGTTGTCACTCAACGGTACGGAGTGAGACGTACAGTGCAACCCAGCCTCCCAGTCTTGATAGAGATGCGGGACGGCAAGAGGGAAGTAGTTACATAGGGTGAGGAAGCTCATTAACAGGAGCTTTACTCGGTTCCTCCACCTCAAAAGCTCTTATACCCACAACCTTAAACTCTCCATTTTGTTGAATTTTCTCATGACTAAAACCCCACCCACCTCCTTCAATTTCGCTTCTTTGATCGGGCAAACCAGGAAATTTTTGCAAATCCTTTGTAACAGCTGGAAAGCAGATGGGTAACCAAGCCAAATTTGTCGTATTTACATGAGTATCTGAAATCTTCAACCGTAAGATCCTAATTCATTTCATACAACTACTATATTTATGAGGATACTCTGATATCTATATACAAAATTTGTTATTGTTAATCAATGAATTTCGCTGAATACTCAACTGTTCATTCCTTGTTGTAAGTCCTATTTAATTGGATTTCCAAGTTTTAGGACATAGATGAAGGATCGATTCAACTGTACTATACATTAGCTATTGAGAAGTTTCGTTGGGTGTATCCTGAGTTCAATCGTTCTATCAGTGTAAGGTGCATTGAAAAAATAATGGTCGATTGATCGTTTAGAATGCGAGCCATATAACACGAGAATAACTCTCAATAATTCATCAATATCATCCAACCTTCAACCGCAGCTTTATTCCTTCCCTATTTCATTCGGCAATTTCTTCTTTTTCGCCTTTTTTTCCAGCAAACAGAATCAAGCGAGGTGCGAAAAGACCGATGTACCTCTCGTGTGCTTTCACAATGCTGGTGCTTTTATCGGGTTTCGGAACGAGTTTTACAAATCAAGTGTTCGGGCTTCCGATGAAAATGAAAAAAAAAAGAAAAAACGATGGAAAAAGGTGGAGAGGAGACGAGTGTAAAAAAAGGAGAATGAAACGTGAACAGAACAAGAGACACAAGAGATCGAGTGAGAAAGAGAGGAGAGAGGAGTGAGGCGGCGGGAAAAGCGGGAAAAAGAAAACCCCTGGCACTTCCGCCAGTCGGGTCGATCGACACCGCGAAATGTGGGTGATGCAAGCGCGAAATAAAGGGCGTGGTTTTAGCTCGCTGTCGAGGATTGGCTGCCAACTTGGCTCACCGGTCGATACTAGGCGCCTATATACATCGACCTGTACATTTGATACTTCTCTGGCGCACAAGCTTCCTCTCATTTCTTACTCTATTTTTTCACGCAATCGAAATAACTCAACGACTTACCACTTTTTCAAAGATGAAATTGAGGAAACTCAGAGGCTGGCATGATTGTCATGAGTAATGAGTAAAACTCGAGGGTTGATACAATGAATTAATAGTAGAGTGGGACATTGTGATCCTCACAGTACCCTTCGTGTGCATGAGGTCTTGTTGAGTACAACAATACCAGATAGATGAGTTAATCGTCAAGTTCCTCTCTTCTTTTCGATATGCACGGGGGACTGTATTGTCCATCTCGGTACTTGCCTGTTCTCGAATCTCGATATCCATGTCCTGTTGGTAGATGTTGTACTTCCGTTCTGTATTTTTGTTCTCATCACACAATCACATATAATTGACTATGACAATTTACATCTAATATGTTATCAATTTTCAGTTATTGGGCCTTTTAAATTTATCATTTTTTCAATAATTTTTTTCGTACTGTTAAGATAACTTCACGCAGACCAATTTTTTCCGTGAAACATGAGATTTGAGATAGTAATTTACGCTATTAGAATAGTAATTGACAAATTTCAAATACCATCAATTTCAAGGTTTTTTTTTATATATACACATTTTGTCATGTGACTTCGTTTTTTGACATTATATTGGAATCTCCAACAGATAGCGCGATCTGCTAGTTTTTCAGAAATATATATTTTTTATTTTAAGTTTAGAGATTTCAAAATTTTGGTAAAGACCTTTTTATGGAACGCAAGGGAACTTACAAAAAAGGTCATAACCCCAAATGTGCGATTTTGACTATGGATTTGAATTTACGGGATTAACTTCATAATTTATGTTATGTCTCTAGTAAATTAAGCGATTGATTTCGTAATTTGCGCTTAAAAACACTGCAAATTACGATTTGAAAGGCGTCAATTGTGTTTTCAAATTTGGGGAACCACGAGAGCACTTGTGCATTATTACGTACTTTTCTATTCGCTGGAGAATTACTGGTTCCTTGCCCATGGAGAATATGAAAGATATAGATCGGTATAGCTTTTCAATTTGTAATGAATATGCAAAAGGCGTGTACAAAGTATAAATTTCATATATATCTTGGAATACAAATTCCTTCACGAGGTCCTTGTTAAGATTAACAAGATCAATGAGTTTTTTATGATAATTTCTTAAATAAATAATGACTTGTTCTCAAGTGTTTTCTGACATTTCTTCAACAGGAACTAACTTATTACTTATGTATAGAGATATTATCATTTACTTAATAGAAACATCAAGCTAACGGCATTGATTTAACGTTGGTGGTTTTTTAAGAATTGAATTTAGAATGAAGTTTCTCGCCTTCTGATTGGAAATATTTTCAGTCGTTGAGTACCACTGATCGATAGTGCAATGTAGAGTAATTCATCAGTCTCCGAGAACATCGAGTAACCCGATCCTCCACATAATGTCATTTCATCTCGCTTTTATTCCGATTGCACCGGAGCCAATCAAGGGCCACACAGTCCCCACTCGTTAATGCACTACTCAATTATTTCTTCTACCATCGGTTAATTTCGTCATTATTAAGCTTGATAATGACCGCTCACATGACCGCATAGACTGTGACAATTAACCTCAAACTCCGGAAGATGCCACCACTTACTTTGCTTTAGAGAAAGTCAATCTGAGAAAAAAAAAATGTTTAAATAAACTGTCCCGAAACAATGTAGGATGAAATAAATGTGGTAAAAATACTGTCAACCTTTCGAAGAGGAGGTTTGAGTCCTTGGTATGAACGAAACTTCATCATGTTGGAAATTTTTTCTATCATTACAGAAATATCATTAGGAGAAAATTAGTGGACAACACATCTGTACATATGTATAGATACAGTATCGCTCATGGACTAGCAATATGCTTGTGAATGAATTGTGTATTTTCAAATTTATTTTAGCAGTTTTCTACACTAGTGTTTTAGTAAACACTACGCAACCCTCTGAGAAGTTTCAGTAACAGCTCCATTCAGTTTTTCTCATCCATATCCATTTTCTTCCCAATTACGGAAAAAGCGCATATTTTTCATTTCAGGCGGTATGACGTCAATTACTACTCTCCTAGTAGGACGGGCACACATGAGAACACATTCCATTGAAAATAATAATTCACGGACTGCGATCATACTCTTATAAATTTTCTAAAATCTTAGAAAAGTTGAACCAAACCCGAATCGAAAAATTTTGTTTGCCGATTTTTTTTCAGTTATCCAGGAGCACCTTGAGTTTTCCATGTCTTCACCACTTTTTGGGAACAACAAAAGTCTTCACCATTTCGTTGGGAGTTGTTAAACTCCGGTCTACCTCAGTAGTTAGAAGACAACAAAATGAATACTTACAAGGATTACCCAATCGTGAAGACAAAAGTTGTCATCCGTGTCTTCCGAATCTTGAAGACAGAAGGCTTGGGGGACCAATCAAACCATATGAATTATATGAGCTAGCGATATTCTACTTTCCAATTTTGTGTTTCCGGTCAAATTATGATTTATATTTTGTATATATTCTATTTTACAAGCAAGTGTTTCCATGTCAATGAGCCACTAAGATTTTTTTTTCTTTTTAGAATCATGTGAGGAACTGCAGAAGGGGGCTGTATATAAAATGTGTATAAAAAATATATGTAATTTGAACTATTAATGTAGTATTAAATATGTAATTATTTTATGTACAAGCAATCGATAATTATGGAAGTAATTAATAAACAAAAAAATCACTTTATATTTAATTTTATTAATTAAAAAAAGTGTGGCACTTCCTTTCTTCACTACCTGCCAGAACCTTTGCTACCTAGCTATAAAATTAGGCAAGGACAGACATACAGACCGATGTTTCCAGAATGGAAGACAGTGAAGACATAAGGACACCTGATGTTGCTCAGACGGTCATAAATGACAACGATTCTTGTCTTCCTCAAATTTTACGCGGACTTCGTGAGTCCAATAAGGCCAACGCCGGAACGACATTTGAATGACTCTTGTCTTGTTGTATCGTTGTCTATTCGGTAACAACTCTTATCACCGAAATCTCAGGTAAGATTGTTGCGTAAACCGCAAACTTCTGCTCTGAGCAGCTGGTGCTGAAACGTGAGTATACAAACACATACTGTATGTCATCAGCAATAAATTTCGACATCTAAAAACCCGATGAATACTCATTTTTGAATTTAAGGAGATATAGGTGAAGCCATATGCCTTGGAAACATCTCAGGCAGGTAGTAATTAATTTTGCTCTATTCATCGTCTTTCAAGCATCTACCTGTATGATCAGGCAATAGAACTATCTTTGTTTATGGAGGTGCTGCATTTTAACTCCTATCCTTGCATATTCTAACATTTCTTTTCTTCCCTAAGGTCTATTGAGCCCTATAAGGTGGAATATTTTTGTTGGCATAGGCACGACCTAGTGCGATCGGCGCTTATTCAGTTGTGCTGTAGAAAACACCATTGGGCCCAACGAACTTACGTGTTGGATATTATAGTAACCAGGTTAAATAACAAGTAGATGCTATTAAATGAGCACACAGAATACTAAACACGTCTATATACTCTATTTAACAGAACTACTTACATTTGCTAAGGGTCTACTGAGTAGAGTGCAGATGACATACTCAGAGTTGATCCCCGACACTTTAATTATGGCGGGTCAGTGTAAAATTTGTTGATTCATTGACTTGTTGTTATTTTGAAATTGAATGTTTTTACATAGACAATCAATCGATTTAGATTCTTTCTTCCCCTTGTTCGGCGTAACCTCCCAAATAAGGTTTGCCAATCGTCAATCATTGGATTATTGCTGGGTTGAGATGTGGTGTACATGCTATTGTAATCTAAATAATGGGTCAAGATTTGCCCAAGTGATGGAAGTTCGTGCATTGAACGTCAATCTTCAATCATAGTATGGACCACCATTGACAAATCAATCATCGTTATAGCATTTCTAGGCCAATAATACGCCAAGAGTGAAAATGCCAATGATAGGCGCTTCAATGTTTGGTCGATACTTAGCCAATTGCATATGCATCAAACATTGGCATAACAAAGCTAGGCCAACACTTAGCCAAGAGAAGGATTATCAAGTAGTGGCGCTTCAATGCTATTGCCATCGGCGCTACAATATTGGACCAATATTGCAATATTGCAATGTGGCCAAATGATGAACACACCAAAGATTGGCGTTTCACTCTTAGGTAAATATCCGACCAATCATACATGAACCAACCCTTGGCGTTCGTGTTTGGACCGAGGCCAATTGACCCTTGGCTGACAGATCTGGCCCAAAGCTCGGCCAAGCATCGGCAGCCACGGCTAAAGTGACGATAATGATATCATCAATATATAACCTAATAGTGTTAATAATAAACAATCATTATTAAATAATCATTTAATCATTACAATTTTTTCAAACGTGGTTGAGTTAGGACTTGAGCTAAAATTGGTATTGGTATACAAGTCTTGGTCTAATTGTGGGCCAAAATGGCAACCTCGGCTCGGCGTTATGATCCAAACGTTGGACCAATGATCGATCATTTAATTTATCAATAATCGGTTAGTACTGGCGATTGGCATATCAGGCTTGGACCAAGGCTCGACCAATGCTGAAACCCTACCTTGACGTTAGCTCTCCGCGGGCGGAAATTCCCATCAAGGCTGCTGGTGCTTTTGTCCTTTGTAGCTTCAGCGGTTTCGTTACGGTGTCTGCTGCGTTGGTCTTCGTAGGGTACTATGTCAGTTGGATAACTAAATTCTTCACCAATTCTTCGGTGTTTAGATACTTTACATAGATGTATTTGGAGGTTCGACGTTTTCCTTCGGAGTGGATGTGATTGATGCAGCCATGGTTGTCTGTATTAATTCCTATTGAGTGCTTTTGATTTTGACCCAAAACCTCTAATACACTGCGAAGTGCAATGCATTCGTATGCCGGTTCCGACAGGGCCATGGTCTCCGCCTGACCCTAACCCTTAACCCAGCTAATTGCACCTCTGGATAATTTGACAATATAAACTCTATTAGACTTTCCTGTTGATCTGTCTTCCCCGTAGTTGGCATCGCCATAGTCCACCAATTTCATCTCGTACTCTCACGAATCTCAAAGCTTCAATTCACATTTAATAATTTCCATCAGGTATCGACATACTCTAAGATGTCAGGTTTTATATAGACTGAGACATACAGTAATGTTCCAATCAACGGGCTGTAGTGTTCATTATTGACTGGTGGTGAGCTCTCGCAATTTTTTTCGTCTTTGGGGCCATGGAATAGGTTGATGGCTTCGCTTTCTTTTCAGGGTCAGCTCTAATCAGGATGTTTTTGATGTATTTTGATTGATTTCCTGGTTTCTACACCCATATAACATTTTACTATCTCAAAATTGGGAGTAGAGAATTTCATTTTTAGTGCTCGCTTCATCCCCTCGATTCTGGACTATGATTTACTGGCTATTATAATGTCATCAACATAAACTACTAGATAACTCCGCATTTTCTTGTCATGCATGTATAGACAGACAACATCCGTACTGCGTTTGAAATTGAGTGTAGTTCTACGCTTTTGCAGGCTGTTTGAACCCACGAATTCATTTATTCTACTTGCATCCCCAATTTCCCTGTTGTCTCGCTTTCTTTATTTTATGGGTTTAGAAATGATGAAACACTTTGAGTATTTTATATACTGAGAATTAGTATTGAAAAGCTCGACTTTTCAGAATGAAGACTCGCTACGAAATAACTAACTCTTTATAGTGAGGGCCAAGGTTCACTCAGCTCTAGAGGACAATATAACTTCCTTGTTGTACCCTAACCCTTAGTCTTTTCTTGACCCTCTCTGGTCACCGTATGTATTCTTGAGAAAAACACACAGGATAAACCAGTAGCAAAGCAGTGCTTCCTCTAAATCCGGAAACATAAAAAATTTCATTGATATTGCCCAAGAGAGTGAGAGAGAGAGAGAGAGAGAGAGAGGAAGGAAATTTTTTTCTTAATTTGCAAAAATGTTGCAAATTAAAACATTTTTTAAATTATCGAAGATGGTGAATTATTGGACAAATTTCTCTTAAGGTTTGGAGGGAGCGACACAATTTTAGATATTTAGAAGATATTGAATATCCATACGAGGTCAGTATCCGACTTTCGAACAGAATTCGAATTTTACGACTTAAAAGTTGTAATTTACAAGGTCGAAAGTTATAATTTACGTGATAAAAATGTTAATTCACTTTTTTTTGAAATCATAATTTACGTTGTTGCAATCATCATTCATGAGATATAAATGTTAATTAAAAAAAAATGTGGTAAATTTCGTTTCAAATTTCGAACCTTACGGCTAGTGTTTTGTGCGTGTGAGTATGGTAGTTTGCACCTCCATTCTCGAATCAAGTACCAGAATTTTTTCCCGACTTTTCTCAATCGGGAAATAATAATTACACGAAGAGAAATTTCCTATGAAATTAAGGTTTACGCTGTCTAAACTTGTATTAGGGCGGTGGCAATTCAGGAATTCTTATTAGCAAACCTGAGTAACGAAAAATTGTAATTGTTCCCCAACGTTATGCGATTTTTACACCAATTTTCTGGTAAAAATTTCTGAAATGACACGGCACCACTACTTAATTAAAAATATTTCTCAGCGCAAATATTCTTATATTATAAGGCAATTTCGAAGTCCCTGGAATTCAAAAATATGAAAATACAATATACAAAGAACTGAAAAAAAAGACTAAACAAATAAATATGTCCGAATGTATTGTGCCGATTATCCTCTGAAATATCAACATTCGGCTGAAAATAAACATAAAATAAAAATCTTATTCTTTCATTCCTGAGATATCGTTCTTCACCTCAATTACCCCAAAAGACCAACAAAAAAAACTCATAAGAATCGCGTAGCGAATCGTATCTTCATCTCTCACTCGTTCTACCCAAGCGTTGTGTCGATGCCTCACACCAGTGGGTCGCTGTTGGAGCTGACAATCAGGTGCCAAGATGATTCCATCACAGCTTGGCACTTTAGATCATCATACTTTGTAACTGCTCAGGCAAAAAGCGTGCAAAAAGAACAAGCGAACGAAGTACCATTGCCGATGGGGCGGACAAAAATGACGGGAGCGGTAAAAAAAGAGCAGGTAAATGAGATACAGGGCAGAAAGTGAGAGAGAGGAGAGGAGAGAACAAAGCACAGAGAATAAATATTTCTGTAGGGACATGTGGCACGGGGAAAAATATACACGGTGAATTCGCACCGTCGACTTGACGTATGATGATAGTATGCTCGCAGGGTGAATCAAGATGGCGGTAATAAAATCATTATCTCCAGTTGAAGCCACTTCGTGAGTGAGACATTTATGGGCGATTGCCGGGACAACCAGCCATCGAGATCTTGATTCTGTTCGCTGAAATTCAAGATATGTACCGTGAAGCTACACAAGTGACAGAGCATCTCGTTTTGAAAAGTTTACAAGATTCTTTATAGTTTCTCCAATGTGAGAATGGCAAGAATCAAGGTGAGTTAAACACGAAAAGGACACTGTCACGCCTTCTTATTACATACTATTTATCTACAATGTGCGATTTGGCGAAATTAAACAATATCTACAAATATGACCTTTAGTTGATCGTTGAATATAGAAAGACACAGGAGGTGAAATTCAAGATTCTTCAAATGATCTTTAGCTGAAAAGAGTATGAGAAACCAGGATCCGAATTAATATTATTTTCCTCAATATTCATGCTAAAATTTACAATTTATTTGATCTTACGATAATCTTGATTGGTTGGTGTAGATCAACCAGGTAATGATTACTATCAATTTGTCAATCAACAGGTCATTTGAATCATTTTTAATTGTTGTTTTTGGATCTGTAATGAGCAATTGATTTCTCACCACTCCCTAAGAGAATAAACTTCATGTTTGCCAAAAATGATATTTTCGACTTTATAGGAGAGATTGACGTAGAATTATACTGCAGAACAAAATGAAACTTCTGTAGATTAGAGGAATTTTATATAGGTGATTAATACCTCACCATATATTGATCCATTATCCAATTTTATATAAATTTGATAGGTCAGTCATCAGTAGTGTGTTCACAGTAGAAATAATGAATGAATTGCAATAGCAAAATATACTAATAATTGACCGACGGTGGTGGCCGTGCGGTTAGAGTTCTACACTGGTATGCCAGTAATCCGCGTTACATCCCGGGCATCGGCGGAAAGAAATTTATATTGATCCCAACTCTATAATTTCCCAACATAATTTTTTGCACCACCTGTATAAAATTACTGACTACTAAATTAATAAACTATTTTTATTACAGCCCGGTGCCAATAGTAAAGTACCTCATCAGTGTTTCTCCAACTGCATTAACGATGGAGAGATAATTCATCGTTGGTGGCACTTGATGATAAATGTCCCGCGGTATTTCAAGTGAATCGGTATTATAAAAAAAAGATCTGTGAGTGTTGAAAAAAAAACATCAACAACAGAGTAAGCGATTGCTTTTTTTTATATGCCTGCCTTTTCGGTTTCGTTTAGGCAAAAAGGTCCCTGATGGTGATGACGTCAGTGGCGGAGGGCAGCTGCCTCGGTTATTAATTAAGAGCACGTCCGGAGACGCTTGTCAGCTTGAAATTCACCCACGGTGAAATAGAGAGAGCCCAAAAGAGAAATTAATCGCCTGGAACCAATAGCTCAACATCTCACTGCTACTCTGGATTACTTGGGCATTCTTGACTGCTGGGGGTTTTTGATAGCCTCATGCAGTTTTAAACTTGTCATAGCCGAGTTGACGTTATTAAGGAGATCTAACATAATGGCAAAGACTAAATGAAATGGATACCTTTCGCCAGGAATATACTAACTCAAACTTACCTATCAAATAAAGGCAGAAAATAGCGACGAGCAACGTATTCCGTGAAAAGGTTTGTTATTATTCATATGTTAATTAGTGCTGTGGAAAGAATCTGGAGGGTATATTGATTTAAAAAAATATCGATCCGTTGTAGTTGATGGTAAATATCATTGATTCAGTAAAATGTAATTTCCTATGCAGTTGTAAGAACACAACGGTTATACTGATGCAAGCGCGTATTCCGGAAAGGTCAGTGCATCATTGATTGACCTGAAAAACGGACTGTTGGCTTATGATTAATTGTCACATTGATCAGGGGGGACACGATAATTCATCACTGTGAAAGTATCCGAAAAAAGTATAATGGTATAAAATAGCACTAAAATTTTTTTATTCATTGCACTATAATTTATTCGTTAATACACGGCCATGAACAAGTATCCATGAAAAGATATTTTGAATTACAGTGTCAGATTAAGGGCGACTTTTTTTAGAAACTCCGGTATATTGGCATGGTCATATTTTTCAATGAAACCTTCCAATGCTATGTGTGCAGCGAATTAACTATGATGTACAGTCGCCGACGACTTTCAGTAACAATACGATTAGCCAAAACGTTTTTACTTTTATTCTCATATATTCAATCATTCGCACACGTATATTGAAATATACTATTCACACGTGCAGGAACCGAACAATGACTGTACGCTGAAGTGTAAATCTTTAAAATTGTCTTGACTAGGTGCTCCCACTAAAGTGTATTCTAATCAGAACAAATCAAGAACAGATCAAGGTATCAACATTGTGTTGAGTTAAAATCAAAACTGAGCGAATCAAATGGTAAAAATTGATACCTTCAGTCTGCTTATGTAGTTTACGATATTTTTTCATGAGTATTGTTAGGAGAATATTTTTTACCACGATTTTTTATCCATGATTGTTTGTGATCGTGGTCCGAGCATCAGGCAATATCCAGCGAATGCTTCTATCAGTACCGCCACTGAAAGTTGCAGACATTGAACTGCAAGAAAAACACTCAATGCAAAGTGAAAAACAGCTTTGTTAGAAATTATGTACGTATCAATATCTAACCGATCAGTTACAATGAAAAAAAAAACAAAAGGTAGAAAGATTTTTACTTCACCTTTTCACCTTTTTTCACTTTTTATTTCACCATGTTGGTTCAACATGGTGAATGAACATCAGTCAATGGATAAGCATGCATACAAAACGATTCGGTAAACGTATGGATTAGGTTCGCTAAAAAACAAAAATCATTTAAATATTAATTTCTTTGAATGAAAATCATTCTAATCCTCTCAGTCACCAAGAACAAGACGAAAGAACAGAGAGCAACAACAAGGAGGGAGATACATCGATAAATAGTCCTGAGGTAAACTCTGTTGTCCTTGAAATTCCTTAAACACCCCCTTCCCTCTGCTGTTGCTGTTGACGCGACGAGTGAGTGATATTAAATTCAATAATTTGAATAGCTATAGAAGGGTAGCGGCGGAGAAGTCACTGTTGGTGTTCGTTCAGTGATGGTAGATACAGTGGTATAGTACAGATATAGTACAGATATAGTACAGATATAGTACAGATATAGTACATATAGATACAGGTATAGTACAGTGTGTATCCAGATCGGGAAATACTCACATCGACGCACAATATACTACATTACCGACGTCGGTACCCCAGTGGCTAGGTGCTAGCCTAGTGTTCTGAAAGTTGTGAGTTCGATTCCCCGTTGAATCGAATTTTTCAACAGGCACCGATGAGCGGGAGGTTGCTAATAGAGCAATCGCCTGTACCGACACGGTTTTTACTGTGGTTTCCCATGTCACTCCTATGTTCTATAGGAGAGTGAATGCGGTACAGTGTAGGATCCACAGCCGCATGCATAGGGCGAGATAGGGCCAATTAGCCAGAACAGGGCAGAAAGGGCCCTGTAATATACATAAATAAATACTATATTTATTTGAGTAAGTGAGTGATATTAAATTCAATAATTTGAATAGCTATAGAAGGGTAGCGGCGGAGTTCATGTTGGTGTTCGTTCAGTGATGGTAGATGGTCGGGAGACGTGAATTCAAAGTTTTAGTGAAATGCTCAGGACTCATGGATAAATCCATCTGTCTGTGTGTCCATTGTCTTTAAATGTGCTAACATGTGGTATCGTTGGGGCCGACACACCGCCACGTCCTCGCCGTGGTCTGGGTAACGCAGAGAGCTGTGTATTAAATGTCATATTTCCTACACTAATTGGATAAAAAGGTGACCAGATCCTTAATCAAGCGATGAAAACCCATCCAACCAAGTAAAACACATCCAGAATGGCTTGGTGGACCTGAACTAGACATTTACTAATAATTCTGTTAATAGATCAATGAATAGATGAACGGTACATGGAAGACCTACATTGTTTTGGATTCCAAATACAAAAAGTCACGGTCAGATTACGGATAACCATTGATATCCACTTCTCTACAAAAATTCAAATGGAGAAGATTCCGCTCTACATCTATCCGAGTTTGAATGATGTTGACAATTAAACACATTAAACGATATATATACAGCAGCGTTTGAGCGGTACGCGACTTTTTGGCGTCACTTTTTGGCGTCACTTTTTGGCGCTGATTTTTTGGGCGCCCATTGAAATTTCGGCGCTGAAAAATAAAAGTCGTGAAGATGCGCAGAATGCAAGGTGACATTTTTTTCATGGAAAATTAATGAAGAAAAAATCGAAGAATTATAATTTCATTCATTCGTTTTTCAATTCTTTTTTTGAATTTTTTTTTAGAATTTTTTTTTCATAAATTAATTCTAAATTCTCAGACATTTTTAAATTTTCGAAAATTATTCCCACATAAATTTGAATTCGCCGAAATATATATGGGCGCTAAAAAGCCTGCGCGCCGAAAAATCCGCCGCTAAAAAGGTGGTGCCAAAACGGTGGCGCCAAAAAATCTTGCTCCGGCGTTTGAGTGTTTTGATCATGGCATAGCTTAGTAATAAATATTCCTCTTCCTGGTGTAAGTAATATTGATGGTTTTGATTTCCTTTTTCTACAAATCCAGACCACCAGTGATGGGCATGTTACTGGAAAGATTGTCAGCCAGATGATCTTCGAGAGAACCGGAGTCACCTGAAAAGAATTGTTGTGTATTTGCTGGTGCTAGGGCATGACTTCTTTGCTTCTCGATGAAGCATCTGATCAGCGGTGGACAGGCACTGATACTTGCATTTATGCGTATGATTGTGGTTTTCAGTGGAATCTGCTCATCCCGAGGGGAATTTTGCTGCCGGCAATGCCCGCCAAAATTTGGGCCCTTTTTTGTTTTGAATGAGCTATATAACCTTCAGTAATCTTGTCACTGTTTCAGCCTCCGTATTGTTAGATTACGTGGAAAGGGTTCGCGGAATAATCTGAGACAAGATGCGACAACTTTTGGTATTTTGTAAAATTTGTCTTTCCTAATCAATTGATTGGTGCACTTTTTCGTTTGATAATTAAGAAAAAATTTGTTGGTATCAACCAATATAGGCTTGTGGGCCATGCACTTTTTCACGGTTTTGTGATACTTATTAGCTACTAGGAAGTCACGCGCGATATCTGCTCTGGTTCCTACCACATAAATTGAGAATCCAGATCCAGTGTCATGGAAGCGATCAATTTGAAATAGAATATAATCGAAGGTTTGGAGGGTTTCAAATACGCCAAGAATTAAGGCAATGTGTAATTGAAGCGAAAATTGAAAATTATCCCAACGTGATCTCAATCAGTCAATGCGTGGGTATTTTTGATAAGTGGGCTTGCCTTTACCTTGCCGTATTTCTCGTCTTCAACTGTGATGCGAAATGTACGAACTTCTTCACGAGTGTAAACACTGGTGGCATTGAAACCTTTCTTTGTTTTCTTCACAAAAGCTTTGAATCTTACGTATGCATTGAGCTTGATATTGTGCTTGAGATTCATACGTATAAATTCAACATAAATCAAGAAGATCAGAGACTCGATGGTTTCATAATGCTCGATAGCTTTTTAAAGTACACCACGCGCGCGTCTTTTGAGACAGAATTGGTTTTATCGCCTTCCTTATGCGAGGATTTCCTCGTAGCTGTGTTCGTATTTCTACACCGATTGCTCGGGTAATAAGGTTTCCATAACCATATGTGTTTACCTCTTGAACTCGGCATCCACTTCATCGTCCGTCATATCAATAGAGTCACTGGTTTCACTTGCACTGTCCATTGAATAATACTCTTCCGAAGAAGTCATTTTGAGTTTCAATCGTTCCATCTTATTATATTCATATTGAACTATCTTTATTACACCCAAGAAGGAGAATATTTTTTATGAAGAGCGATTCCCAGTGTTTCAGCTGCTGCGATCGTAGTGACTGTTTTGCCCTGACGCGGCCGCACCAGGCACCGCAATGACCACCACTGTTTTCATCGAGGTTTTGGGTTTGGCGAAACTTAACGACTGAAACGCTGGGTAATTTTTAAAATATTATATATTAAGTATTGCTAACTGAAACAAATCTAACTCAACTGAATTCCTCGGTGTAAACTTAGTGTGGAGAATCTGCTGCTACTTTCGACGCGCGAAAGTATAATCAATGTCAATTTTTCCTCACAGAAATGTGAGTAATCCATCGATAATCGGGAAGTTAACTTTTCCAATTTTGCATGCTATAAAAGGAAAGTAATTTTCGAGAGCAGAAAGTGATTATCTAGGAAAAAAAGGACTTATTTTCGAGCCTCTTTCCAAGGAGCAAAGCAGGAACTTCCCGTGCAAGGGTGTGAAAATAGTACAGTGTGTATCCAGATCGGGAAATACTCACATCGACGCACAATATACTATATTACCGACGTCGGTACCTCAGTGGCTAGGTGCTAGCCTAGTGTTCTGAAAGTTGTGAGTTCGATTCCCCGTTGAATCAAATTTTTCAACAGGCACCGATGAGCGGGAGATTGCTAATAGAGCAATCGCCTGTACCGACATGGTTTTTCCTGTGGTTTCCCATGTCACTCCTATGTTCTATAGGAGAGTGAATGCGGTACAGTGTAGGATCCACAGCCGCATGCATAGGGTGAGATAGGGCCAATTAGCCAGAACAGGGCAGAAAGGGCCCTGTAATATACATAAATAAATACTATATTTATTTGAGTAAGAATTACTTGCAATTCGATGTAGAAGAAAATTGTTATGAAAAATAACTGGGTCAGTAAAATTCCAAAAAGCTTATAACTTTTATAACTGGGAGCAAGGTGGACAGTCAATAACATTATTGAATTTTTTCAAAACATTAATATTCAGAAACAAAAGTGTATAGCTTCGCAATTTTTCTGATTTTCAGCACGTATTATACTTTTAAATTGTGACCTTGGCCGGGAATTTAAAATATATTAATTCTCGGAGAAGGCACGATATATCCGGGAA
>NW_011887774.1:364825-366488 GCF_000806365.1 Fopius arisanus | reverse complement strand
GGGGGGGGTCTCAATAATTACTCGGCGGGATTTAGGTAGATTGATTTTTGATATATTCTAGTCTCCATAATACACCGATGTTGATACAAAAAAATAATCCAGGCTTTTTGAGTAATTAACTCGAGGGTGCGGGAGTACGGCGAACTCACTTGCGGCTACGCGCAATAGTATAACATAAAAAGAGGGGGTGACTCTAACTCTGGAAAAAGGGGGAGAAGTGAGGGGGGCCAAGTGAAAAGGTAATCATTAATAGGGGGCTTGATTTACAACTAACATGAATTTACTGGAGGCTCACCGTTGGGGGGAAATTAACACGGGCAGGGAAACTCGTTGGGGCAGGGAATAAAAAGTGGGGCACTCACGGGGAATGGTGTCCTCAAGATCCTCTCGGTTTTCCTCGGGGTCGATCCTCCTTCCTTCCTTCTCTCTCCTCGTTCTCCTCGGACGTTCTTCTCCCAAAAAATCCTCCACACACTCCACTCAATAGTTCTCCTCCTCACGATCTTCCCAACATTTCTTCCACACAATTGTTTGCAGTCTAGTTCCTCTTACACTATTTCCGCACACTTTTCTCCTTCGCACTGTTTCTCTCCTCCAAAATCGTTCTCACCAGTTCTCTTCACAAATTGTTCGGGATTTCTTCGGGGCAACTTCTCACATGGTCTCTTTACACTAAGTCCTCTTTTTAGTTCTTTCTGGGGCAGTGACTCGTGGGGCAGCGGTGGCACGAGTGAAGGCTGCCATTCATCCTCACCTCTTCCTCCCGATTATGGTAATAATCGATGTGAATCGGGGGCATTCGTTATTGTGTGTCCTTTTCCTTCTTTTGACACGGGGACTTTCTCGAGGGATGTCTCCTTCTTCCGGGGTCACGTGGGGTCCTCTTCCTTGATGCGTGAGTGCTACGGCGGGGGGAAAAGGGGACGGGGGTAAGGAAAAAAGAGTAACTTAAACCTAACTTAACCTAGGAAAAATAAGCTGTATCAATTAGGGGGCAGGGGGGGGGGCGCAAAATTCTGCCTCATCACAAAATATAGTCAGGCGATCCCCTATACTGCGAGATGCTCAATGAGTTTCCCATCCATTTGGCACACTGCGCTAGGCAGCCGGCTATGGGATATAAATCACCGACGTAACTCTCCCTGAGGCACGGGGTCCTGAAGATATCCCATCGAATCTCGTCCAGACCGCTGCATCTCAGTCAATCCATATCTTGCATATTGGGAGTCATTTGGCGCTACTATTCTTGCTAGATACCCAGTGATGACCAGGGTCCAGCGATAAATCCCACCAAACCCGAGCTTTGTCCTGTTTAGGCCCACAAATGTGCTGGTTAGCTTCATAGTAGGTTCGCGTAAGAGGGTTTTTGTGTGCTTGGCACCCTCTCCAAAGCATCATAACTCAGCAGTTCCCCTCTCTGATCGTTTCAGGATCATGTCCTTCATAAATGTTATGTGCCCACCCTTATGGTCTTCCCTAGTTGATTCACGCAAGGGCTGGACAGTATAGGGCTACCAAACAGTGAGACACCTGATCGAGATACACTTCCAGGACTCGATTATATAAAGAGAGCAAGTGTAAGAGTATTTTTCCCGGGTCAACACCCCGGGATAATCCTCAAACTATTCTGGCTGCCGCCTCTATCGTTCACGATTGGGCGCCA